>NC_134698.1:11392321-11692321 GCF_050947455.1 Rhinoderma darwinii | reverse complement strand
CAATTACACTAACATCTCGAGTTCTGTTTTGTGGAGCAAACTATCTCCATCATTTCTTCTGTGACTTAGCGCCATTACTCAGCCTGGCATGTAGTGATATCACAGTCACTCTCGTCATAAATAGATTTGTTGGTGGCTTTACCACCATGTTCAACCTTGCCATTGTCATTCTTGTGTACATTAATATAATATATTCCATCATAAAGATGAAGACTAAAAAAGGACGAATTAAGGCCTTCTCCACCTGCTCCTCACACTTGATAGTGGTGACCATGTTCTTCGGTACTGCTTGTATTGTTTATGCTAGTCCCAAAAAAGCCCATTCGGCAGATTATGACAAATTGTATGCTCTTGTATATGCTATGTTCACCCCATTTCTCAATCCCATCATTTATAGTTTGAGGAACCAGGACGTAAAGTCTGGGCTAAAAAGAGGTCTTCAAGGCATACAAAGGCATATTCATCCTATGCAGTAGGCACTGATGTAGTGCTGTCAATATACAGCCCCTTCCCTTGAATGCAATACCAGATACAGCCCATAGACAAGAGTGGTGCTATTTCAGGGGAAAAAAACAGACCCTGTTTTCTAATCCTAGACAATCCTTTTAAGGCCTTATTTACACGAGCGTGTCAGATTTGCATCCACAAAAAAGGAAACATTTTCAACCTTTTGAATGTCCATGTTGGGTTTGTATGCGTTCCGTGTGTCCATTTTTTTATGTCCTCATATCATCCCTTTTTCTCCTCTGCAAGCAGTTCCTGGTTCCACCTTTTTTTTCTGCATCACTTAGCAACGGATGCGTGAAAAGTGGACAGGACACAGATGTCATCCGTTGTCTGTCCGTTTTATTCACACACCAATAAACTTCAATGGGCGAATATGGTCGGCAACAACAGACTAGAATAGAGCATGAATAGAGAGGACACATTTAGAAGTCAAAGACACCTGTCTTATATCTGGCAAGTAACTTCACAAGCAAATGTTTGGTAAATGTTGACCACGTACATATATTAAATAAAGATGTGAGACGCAATAAAGTATTTTTAACTATTTAGAATTATATATTGCAACATTAAATAGAAGAGATACCCGTAGCATGAAGATCGGTTTACGGGTACTCAAGTCTTAATCTAGTATGTCAAATGGGTTTCCCATCTGAGACTTTTATGGCATATCCGGGTGACATACCATAAATGTCTGATAGGTGAGGTTCCCAACTCCGGAACCCCAAATTTGCTTTATGAGAATATGGGTGGGCATCAGGGGCAGAAAAAACACAAATCACGTGTGATTTCACAAGGGCGCTATTGGTAAATAACTAGTTGTGGCTTCTTTTTAAAGATGTGGTCCCCCCTAAGTGAATGTGCTACTGTTACTTTAAATATAAAGATTTGCAGGTTTCTGACTTGTTTCTGACCGCAAAAGGACTATTGTAAATACTGTTATTATATGGATATTGTGATATTGCTTTATTCCTTTGTAGTGTGTTTACTGAAGCAGGCAAAGGTGGTTTACTTTATCCTTTGCAGGTGGCATATGACTGTGGCACTGGGGGAAATTCCCTAAACGCCATCTTTTAGTTACTTTTTGCGCCAATAACGGTGTAAGGACTCAACCAACGTAGTGAAAAAAAAGCTTTACGGCCCGGAGAGCAGTAGAGTGCTGTTAGTGCTGACTTCTTTATGGGGTTAGAGACAAATATTTATTATGGAAGGGGCAAATATCTTTTCACAGCTCTGTAATTAGCTGTTTCTTTCATTTTGGGAATTATTGGTATAGCTACAACTTACATTGAATCTTTAATTTCATGCCCATAGATCCTAATGGATGGTGGCATGCCATTAATTTACTTCCAGAGATTTTTTTTGTCTGGTCCATTTATATTTTTATACAGATTCATTATTAAAAGTAAATGTGATATTAGGACCTACCTGTTCCATGGTAAATACTGTATCATACCTCAATGCAGGGCCGGACTGGGACTTAAAACCATTTTTAAGCACGCAGGCCCACTGCAGGCCATATGCAGCCACTAGTGTTGGGCTGGAGTACATTGGACCACCTTTCAGCTATACAAGACATGGGGAGATTTATTAAAACAGGTGTAAATGAAAAGAGGAATAGTTTCTGATAGCTCAAACTCCGAATCCACTGCTCTTCCACGAGAGTAATGAACATGCTCATTATTCTAGAGGATTTTTTTTTAGAGGATTTTTTTTTGCGGAGCGGAAAAAAATTCAAGCAGACTTATTTCCACTGCATGTGAATGGGGTATAAAATAGCCCATTCACTTGTAAAGGATGCAAAATGTTGGTGTATTTGAAAGGGATTTAGGTGTGGAATCAGGAACTTAGTCCTAATCAAATCCTGATTGCGTGATCATGGCCTAATACTGATGTATAAAGATTGCAAATTATACCATTATACAATGCTAAAATATCACCATACCGTAACTAAATAGTATGATTTGAATTTTATATTCAGCCATATATACACACACACTCACATGCTGGACACATGACGCATAGATGTAAACCAGAAACTGGACACATGCTGCATTCGTGCCACTCACACCTAGGACACGTGCGCATGCACACCACTCATTCCTAGGACACATGCGCACTCACAGCACTCACACCTAGGACAAATGCGCACGCACAACACTCACACAAAGGACACATGCACACGCACACCACTCACACCTAGAATACATGCGCACGCACACCACTCACACCTAGGACACATGCGCACGCATACCACTCACACTTAGGACTCATGTACACGCACACCACTCACACTTAGGACTCATGCGCATGCATACCATGCACACCTAAGGACACATGCGGATGCAAAACACTTACACCTAGAACACATCCCCCACTCACACCTAGGACATAAGCCGCACATGCACCACTCATACCTAGGACACATGCACACGCACACACCACTCATACCTAGGATATATCCTTCAATCTCACCACTCAAACCTAAGACATATGCGGCACATTGTCTACACACACCAAGAACACATGTTGAACATGCACTGCTCACACCTGGCATAGATGCTGCACAAACCACTCACATAAAAGACAGAAACCACTCACACACTAGACACGTACCACAAACTAGACACATACCGCACACACTACTTACACTAGACACATACCGCACACACCACCCAAATGCTAAACACATACCTCACATGACACTTACACACTAGACCTATACCACACATACCACACAAACTCACGTTGAAAAAAACACGCACACAAACACCCCTAATACATTAGAAGGCACAAAACTCACACAAATTGTATAATTCACTCATCCAATTAACACTACATCAACCAGTCACACTACAAAAATTAATCCAACACTTCACTCACATTGCTATATTTACCTGTTTTCTTTTGTAGACAGCTGATTATTGGACACTAGCATGCAGGATGCTGGCAGTACATAGGCATCAATACCTGAGATGCCCCCTCCACCACTAAGCTCCGCCTATGTGCCCACGAAGCCATACCCCTTTTACAAAGCTCCCATCTGTGGCTCAAATTAACCATAACCTGATGCTCACCCTTTAAACCCTATTGCTCCTCCTATTTACAGTATCTGGACCCCCTCACAAGCAGGTTGCTTGCAGATACTGTGTGCATCACCCATGTCCTTTACACTCACTTATGCCCCCCTACCCCCCTCATTGTAGAAGGCTGCTTGCAGCTTACATGAAGCTGAAGCAGATAAAGAAATAAACCTGCTGGTGCTACAGACATCAGCAACATACCTGGCAGGGGCTCGAGTCTCCTTCTCCTCGGCAGCCAGTCTGAAGCTGTGCTCAGGTGGCAGTAGAAAGAGCAAACCCATCACTGATTGGCTGAGGCTCAGCCAACCAGCGTTAGGTTGGATTTGTACATGCAGACCAGGCAGGTACTGATTCTCCTTTTCTCTGCGGCGCCAGAGATGTGCTCTAATAAGCTAGGCATCAGTGCAGAAAACAAGTCTAGTGCTGATTAGCTGTGGCTCGGCCAACTAGTACTATACTTCATTTCTGCTGTGCTCCTTCCCATCATTGCAGAGTACACAGCAATAAATCTCGTAAATATGTGGTTTTAAACACCAGGAGGCAGTAGTTACTGTAATGTTGGTGCTTGTGTTCACCACTGTCCACAGGGCCGATTCTAGCTTTTCTGCTGCCTGAGGCAAAAATTTAAATGGTGCCCCCCAGATTTTGATTGACATCCCCCTGGCTGTTCTACATCACTAGCAGCCTCCTCCAACTCTTGTGGATGTGCCGTTGCCTTGTACTGGCATGCGCGGTGTAGCCAGGCAGAGTACACCTCGCTGCACGTTGTGTGTACCTAAGTAGTACAAGGCAATGGCGTATTTGAGAAATTTGGAGGAGACTGGTAGTGATGTACAACAGCCAGGGGGAAGTCAATCAAGCACCGAAAGGTGGGCTTGGAGGCAGACCTATGTGACTCTTCAGGATAGCGGCACCGCCCCATGACCCCTTATAGAATAATTAGCATATAGCGTGCGCCGGTTTAAAAGTTGCTTTTATAGATTTTTCTGAATCTGAATAAAACATACAGGGGAATGTTTGAAAATATTGTCAAGTCATGTATTACTGCGTGGTGGCGGTTCAAGGGGTTAAAACTACCTGACAGGTTCCCATTAAATATACAATGAATTGAAAACAACTCCATCTGCCCTGCAATTCTGTTATTATAAATAAATATAATTACAGCTCCAGAAACAAGCTCTGACATATCTGGCTCCAAGGTCAATACATATATACAGCACTTGAACCAAGTTCAGTACATATATAAAGCCCCGAAACCAAGCTCAATACATATATACAACACCAGAACCAAGCTCTGTACATATATACAGCTCCAGAACCAAGCTCAGTACTTTTATACAGCACTAGAACGAAGCTGAGTGCATATACACAGTATAAAGAAAGTTGATCCAGCGCTGCAGGTATGTGGTTAAAAAGGAACGTAGTCCCAATTTTATTGTATCAAAAAGTTTAAAATTCGATGTCAGGTGCATGTGGGCATCAAGGCAGAAATGGGTGGGTATTTCAGCGCCTACGCGTTTCAAGCACGGCAAGTGCTCTTAGTCATGGCATCCATTCACTCACTAGAACACAAGACTATGAGTCTATATATTTGATTTTACAGGGTGGAGCTGGGAAGCCTTTCAGATTAATTAATTGCTAGCAGCTTGTACGTTTTTGAACCAACAGAAAACTGGGCTATCCTGCCTCTTGTTCTCTGAGTATAATGTTCTCTGCTTAGAGTAAATGCTCTTAGCTCTTTTAAACTCTTAATATTATATGCAGGAACCATAATATAAACTGTGTTCATTTGTTCTCTGTATCAAACTTTTTGTTATTTGTTTGCTATGTTAAGTTTCAGTTTAAAGGTCCCCTCAGACAAAATAAGCAGACTTCTAAATAGCTGCGGCTTCCCAAAGAACCGCGTTAGAACCGCGATTCCAATAATCCACATTGGATATAAGTACTATTTGACTCCCATTGGGCTTGTGTGCCTGTGTGTGAATGGCTCCTAAGCTTGAACCTATGTTACATCTTGTTTCGAAATAAGAAAGTCATATATAAAAAATAAACATTCAAAAGGAACAGAAGAGAGACATTTAAAATCGGACTTGCAAGAACCAACACATAATCGGTTGGGATCTAATCGTATCTGACATAATAAAAAAGAATAAATCTTGAATATTGCAACTAAGAATGTAAAATAAGCAATTAGATTTATGTTGTATTATGACAACATTATTCTCTCTAGAACGTGGTGGAAAATAGTATACATGCATATATTTTACTTCATTTTGGGTAAGGGATATTACTAATTCTGTCCTCATAGTTGAAGGAAAGGATAATGTTATGCGCAAATATAAACATAGCTGCTGTATCACTGACCTGCATTTGGTGTTTCTACCTGAATGTTCATGCATATACATTATTTGGTAAATTATCATATATATACCCAATTTTGACTGTCACTTATTCTTGCAGAATTTATGTATTAATGTACTCACAACTTAAACGCATTTGGTAGAAATATGGAACCAATATTTGAACTACATTTATAATAAAGATAGAACCGGAAGGATTGACAATCCCCCATTGAATAGAAGTACTTCAACTTGAATCTTACTTCGTACAATAGTGTACACCGATGTATATTATTATAGCCTAGTTGGAATATATTCTTTATAGATTATATAGCTGATAATAGGCTCGTGTATAGCAATATATGTCATGCACTGATCGTATTTGGTTCAAAGCAATATAGGTGAATCTGTTGGTATTTCTTTTAAGTGGAATAGTTTTTATTGTTTGGGGGGAGAATTATTTGATATAAGTCCCTATAAGATGTTGACATTTTGTTTGGAGTATTAAAGTACACAGATTTTAATCTCTCTGTGTGTTATAGAAGATACTTTTAAGCACCTTATTTCTCCAAACGGGAATTTAGATTTACCCCGAACAAATTAATATAAAAACATTAATTCCCTTCTTAGATTGAGTCCGTGCGGAAACCTTGTTTTAAGATTGAATATCCAAAAAGCCTCTCTAGTCAGGAGTGGCTTCTTGAGATCTCCTCCACGTACAGTATTTTTGATTCTTTCGATAGCATATGTCTTCAAATATGTGGTGTTTCTATCGTGGCAAGTGATAAAATGTCGTGCGGCATTGGATATGTTGGTAATTGTCGGGTTCCTAATGTAACCAAGATGTTCTAATATTCTTGTTTTAAACTTTCTAGAAGTACTCCCTACATATTTCAGGTTGCAACTGGTACATTCTATTATATATATTACAAAGTCACTGTTACAGTTGATGTTTGACTTTATAGGATAACTTTGCTGACCACTTGAATCGTCAAATCTCTTTACCATTTTAGTGTAGTTACATATTTTGCATGGATGAGATCCACACTTATAAAAGCCCAGCTGCTCCAGCCATGTTGTTTTAGTTATATTGGGTGGTAATAGTGAGGGGGATAATGTATTCCCTATAGTTGACCCTCTACGTGCTACTATTCTACATCCATGTTTTAATATGTCTTCCAATTTGGTATCTTCGTACAGTAGTGGAATATATCTTTGTACCATGTTTTTAATGGTGGAAAATTGATTGCTATATTGCAAGCTTAGTGTGGGGATTTCTTTACTTATTTTATTGGTGTTAATTTTATTTGTGGTTACATTCTGTTTATCCAACAGTAAATTCTGTCTGTCTTTAGTCTTCACTATTTCTTTAGCCCTATTCAACATCCATTTCTTGTACCCCCGTTTACTCAGTTTATGGCTCATATTTTGTTGTTCTTTTTCAAAACTTTGTGCTGTACTACAGTTTCTTTTCGCTCTTGTGAATTCACCTACAGGTATTGATGTAATTGTATGTTTAGGATGGTTTGAGCTAGCGTGTAATATGGTGTTACCTGTAATTGGTTTTTGGTAAATTTCTGAGTGTATTACTTCATTTGTTTTGGCAACAAGTTTTAAATCTAGAAAGTTGATACCATCCTTTTCTATTTTATGTGTAAATCTCAGATTGAATTCATTATTATTGAGATATGTGAGGAAATCCTGTATGGCAGATACATCTCCCTCCCATATGAGTAGGAGGTCATCGATGTATCTGCCATACCAGTGTATATATTTGTTGAAAGGATTGGAATTAGAAAAAATAGTGATCTCCTCCCACCAAGCCATTACGAGGTTAGCTAATGATGGTGAAAATTTAGCCCCCATAGAAACTCCTCGTTTCTGAAGATAGTATTGACCATTAAATTTAAAGTAGTTGTGAGACATAAGAAAAATGAGGGCATTATTAGCAAAATTTTGTAAGTGCTTATCATATGTGCCATATTTTGATATATGAAAGTTTAAGGCTTTAACCGCAATAGTGTGCGGTATACTCGTATATAATGTGATCACATCACAACTAAGCCAGCTGAAACTATCTGTCCACATTTTATTGGAAAATATTCGGAGGACGTCTTTTGTGTCCCTGAGGTGGCCTGGAACCCTCTGCACCAAGGGTTGTAATAAAAGATCAAGCCATTCGGAGAGTCTCTCTGTGAGAGCCCCAATACCCGACACTATTGGGCGCATGGGGGGTGGCACTATGCCCTTGTGGGTTTTGGGCAGTGCATGAAAGATTGGTATAGTAGGATGCTCGATTAGTATGTAATCTAATTCTTTTTGTGAAATAACTCCGTTATATAAGCCAGTGTTTAGTAGATCTTTTAATTTTAACTGGTAAGTTTGGGTTGGATTATGATCTAATTGTGTGTATGTTTCTGCATCCATGAGCAATTCCATAATCTGTTTGTCGTATGTGTCTCTATCTAAGACTGTCACGCTGCCCCCTTTGTCAGACATACGTATGACTAAGTCCCTGTTATCTTGTAATGTCTTGATGGCTTTTTTCTGTGCAGAGGATAAATTGTGTTTATGTTGACCCTCTCTGTTAGATTCTTGTAGATGTTGTAATTCCCTTTCCATAGTGGCCTGGAATTTGTCCATGGACTCAGTTCTCGAATTGATGGGATAAATTGTTGCGTTAGATATCGTAAAGTCCTTCAACTTTGAGATTGATTCTCTTTCTATGTTTGCTGTGAGTTCTTCCAAATTGATGAGCGTCATCTGTTCCTGGAACATAAATTGTCGATATTCATTCTGGTTCTTCTCAGTTTGTGACACGTCCATAACCGCCGATAGTGTGTTTGTATCTGTCTGAGGTAAGAAATGTCTTTTTATTGTCAAATTCCTGATGAATTTATTTATATCCAATAGTGTAGAAAAAATGTCGAAATCCTTGGTTGGCACGAAATTCAGCCCGAGCTTCAATACCTCCGTTTGGGCTTGTGTTAATATAGTCGAGGACAAGTTGATAACGTCCATATTTGTGGGATTCAGTACCTCTGGTTCCTCAATTTTCGAGGTAGTATGTTTTCGGCTGGATTTATGTTTCCTGCCCCCCCCTTTTTCCCCGTTTTTTGACATGTTTCGTGTTTCTCTATAGTTGAACCTTTGCATGAGGGAACTTGTTGGAAAATCCATATCCGATCCTCCTGTGGCTTCGTCCGAGGTTTCCAATTCCGTTGAGCTGAAGCT
The DNA here is from genome assembly GCF_050947455.1 of Rhinoderma darwinii. Lineage (NCBI taxonomy): Eukaryota > Metazoa > Chordata > Amphibia > Anura > Rhinodermatidae > Rhinoderma > Rhinoderma darwinii. Next base: position 11,683,161 of record NC_134698.1, on the reverse strand, counting down.
CACTCTGTGGGGACTGAAGTTGCGTCTTTTAAACCTCCTTGGTTTTTTGAGAATGGATTTTGTTCCTTGTCTGTTACTCTCACGTTGATTCCAATTATACACTTCATTTTTGGCATAATCATTCATATCTCTCATAAATTTGTTTTTTTTAATCTCGGCTATCGATTTGACTAGTTGATCCAAATATTTTGATGTTCTCATTTCCAGATTCTTGAAATCTGGTAAAGTGGAAGATTTTTGTATTTCCTCCTTCAGTGTGCATATACACAACTCCAGAACAAAGCTAATTACATATATACAGTACCAGAACCAAGCTCAGCACATAAATACAACACCAGAACAAAGCTCAGTACATATATACAGCTCCAGAACCAATCTCAGTACATAAATACAGCACCAGCACAAATGCAGCTCAATTTAGTGCAATTTCTGTCGTGCTGTATGGCGTAAAACTACAGCTCCCAGCATAGACCAAACAATGGTAAGGATATGCTAGGAGTTGCTGTTTCACAAAAAAAAAATTATACCACCCATCATCTTGCTGCAGATCATACAGTGACTACAGTGCTGATTAGAGACAGAATAAACATCTACATTAGAGAGGCTCTGTCACCAGATTTTGCAACCCCTATCTGCTATTGCAGCAGATAGGCGCTGCAATGTAGATTACAGTAACGTTTTTATTTTTAAAAAACGAGCATTTTTGGCCAAGTTATGACCATTTTTGTAGTTATGCAAATGAGGCTTGCAAAAGTCCAAGTGGGTGTGTTTAAAAGTAAAAGTCCAAGTGGGCGTGTATTATGTGCGTACATCGAGGCGTTTTTAATACTTTTACTAGCTGGGCGCTCTGACGAGAAGTATCATCCACTTCTCTTCAGAACGCCCAGCTTCTGCCAGATCACGCTGTGACATCACTCACAGGTCCTGCATCGTGTAAGACGAGCGAGGACACATCGGCACCAGAGGCTTCAGTTGATTCTGCAGCAGCATCGGCGTTAGCAGGTAAGTCGATCTAGCTAGTAAAAGTATTAAAAACGCCCCGATGTACGCACATAATACACGCCCACTTGGACTTTTACTTTTAAACACACCCACTTGGACATTTGCAAGCCTCATTTGCATAACAACAAAAATGGTCATAACTTGGCCAAAAATGCTCGTTTTTTAAAAATAAAAACGTTACTGTAATCTACATTGCAGCGCCTATCTGCTGCAATAGAAGATAGGGGTTGCAAAATCTGGTGACAGAGCCTCTTTAAGTGACTCATAGGTGACGTCTTCTCAGATTCTAGTTGTTCTTTTTCTCTCTTATTCACCATTCGGTCCAGACCTCTATAAAGACTTTTCCCGGCCACAGCCCATTTCTGCAGTTTGCCGCTCAGATGTCTTCAGCTACTCACTTTTTAACATTTAACATTTCTGCACCTATAAACGAAGTTAAAATTCTCATGGCGTCACACACTGTACCCCTAAGTATAATAGTTCCATACACTGCACCTCTAATTATAATAGCACCATACACTGTGTCCCCGATTATAAAAGCACCATACACTGTGTCCCTGATTATAATAGTACCATAAACTGTGTCCCTGATTATAATAGCACCATACACTATGTCCCTGATTATAATAGCACCATACACTGTCCCAGATTATAATATCACCATACACTGTCTCCCTGATTATACTAGCACCATACACTGTATCCCACATACACACAGTGCTCCCCATAGATAGTGCCCCTATAGGGACCCCTGTAGATAGTGCCCCCCATAGAACTCCCTAGATAGTGCACCACATACTGCCCCCTATAGAAATCTCGCCACATATAGCACCCCCTGTATATAGTGCCCCACATATGGCCCCCCTGTACAGGGTGCCCCACATATAGCCCCCCTTGTATATAGCACCCCTGTATATAGTGTCCCCATAGAGCCCCCTGTAGATAGTGCCCCACATATAGCCTCCCCTGTAGATTGTGCCCCCACAGGGTTCTCTCTCCTTTGGCCCCAGTTTCATGACTCCCAAGCATTCTGTACTTGGTCATAGTTTCTAGGGTCCCAAGGGACCACGGGAATAAGTCAGCCTACTCTCTAGAGCACTGAATCTAAAGGGCTTCTATAACACTACCCCTGCCACTGACTTCTCCACTGAGTCCAGCCTAATTCAGGACTATACTTATTAGTCCATGTTTCAGGCCTACAAAGCAACCAGTCATCACTGTAGCAATCTAACCGTGCCAGCTAGACTCGGTTCCTTCTAGTTCCTAACTAGGACAAAAATACAGGGTTTAAGCACAGTACCACTGACATGCCCAATGGTTCCCACACCCAGACAAATTAATTCCACAACCCTAGCAGACTCCCTAGAGCTAGCCACCTAGGCTGATGTTACTCTTCAGCCACCACCATTTCAGTGTCTGCCCCATCCATGACTTGGACCTTTCAGTCTGCAGACCACTAATAGTCACTTCCCTAGATAACCGTCCATTCTGTGATACACGCTCCAGGACTTGCTTGGTAAAAGCAGCCACAATGCTCTCTAATCAGACTCGCTCTCCCTCTTCTCAACTCTGCATAGGCCTTCCGTCACATCTATCTTCCTGGCCTCCAGCACATTGCCAGTCTATTCAGTTGGCAAGCCGATCCCAGTCTTAAGTCCACCACTGCTCCCGAATTCCAAGCTAACATCGGCTTCCAGCACACTGCAATCCTTGATGGTGGAACATGCCCCAGGTCTAACTACTACACTGGCCAACTGCAACTTCAATAAGCACCGCACATGGACCATCTGCCCCTGACCTATTGGCACAAAACCTCTCCCTTTTATCTTCTTTTGACTGCTCAACATCAGGCTATTCCTGGCCTATGTTGAATCCCGCACCTCCTACCTGCAGCCAACAGCCAACAAGATTCCTTCTCCTGCTGTCTCGCCACAGCCTCATCACCCGGCTGCGCCACAGTGGCTTGCAAACCGCCGCTCCAGACAACCACACGGACACAGGTGAAGGCACAACACATGCACAAGCAATAACAAACAAACCACTGAGCAATCTCTCAGACAACCAGCCAGTCCATTTAAGGAAACAGGCAAAAACCATCAAAGTATACACCTTCAGTTCACATGCCGCAAACATAGTATACGGTTCTCCCACATTACATGGGCCGTCTTTGTAATACATGGACATGCTATGTCCTCCAGATTGAGATATGCCCTTTGTAGCTTCTCTCCACTCTCACAATAGATGAGGTCCTGAATGAGTGACCTCCTCCCCCTTGTAATTTCAGAAATTCCTAATAAGGTATTTGTAAATGTGTTTTCTAAACCAGAAAACCTCTTGGGGAAATCTTTACAAACATTACTAAGTACTTTTCTTGGACATAGTCATTTGTTGACACTTTTAAAATGCTCTTATAATAGAAACCACTGAGAGATATGATGAAATGAAAAACAATAGAGGTATATAAGCAACCCTACAGCTCGAGCCTACTATCACTGGTTCTCTATGGCCCCATCTACACAGATCTTCACTTGTTACAGGATAAAGAATGGAAGATGCTACCTTCCCAATTTGGGTTTTGATGATCATTTTGATTCCACTCAACATGTCTACCCATGCAGAAGACAAGTCCTACAGAATGAGATTCAGCATTGATAATGACTCTCCAAAGGGCTACTCCAGAGATGGAGACATCATCATTGGGGGAGTTCTTCAAATACTTTTGTTGTGTTACAAAGCAGCCCATACCTTTATGGAAGCCCCATCAGTTGATGTCTGCACATTGTAAGTATTGCTACACTAATGACTGATATATACAGTAGGGCTAACAGAAATAAAAATATACAGAACATATAATGACATCTCAATAATTATAAAGCTCAGGTTTACAGCTGTAGCAGAGGTGCATTTGTCATTGAATTGTATCTTTTGTATCACTGCAGGAGAGTAGTTAAGGAACTGGTAGGGCAGGTGCCCGGAGTGTTGAGTATAGGTGGAGCATCAGCAAGCTACTCTCCATACTGTAAATTGGTAGGTTGGGGGGGGGGGCCAAACTGATTTTTTATCCCTTTTTCTTCTGCTCACAATTCTATTAAGTGACAAATTCACCTCGGCTACATCAGGACATTGTTAAAGAGGCTGCACTACCAGACACAATCAATGGACTAGAGCGGCGCTGTTTCTAAAGAAAAAAACAAACCCTTTCTAATCTCATAAAATCTCTGAGTGTTTTACCATTACAAAAGTCCTTATAAACATACAAGAAGGCACCTTTTTTTCTTACCTCCCCTCCCCCACACATTGTCCGTCTAATTGAACACCAATTACAGAGACTGTGAATATAAAATTTCACGCTTCCTATTTTAATTCTATTATAGAATTACCTTTGTTTTTAGCTCAGAGACGCCTGTTGTACCCTGAATATACATTAGTAAAGTAGCGTGACGTCTCACACAGTAAACTATATGATCTATGGATGAGCTGTCTACTATCTTCTTAACCATAGGCTGATTGCATGTAGATATGAAACACACACAAAACCACATGAGATGTATGAGAAAGGCAAAGATTCAAAAGAAAAACCCTACACAGGGTGATTATAGTGAGTGGTAAAGTATTAAAATTGTTTGTTTTGCTTTTTGATATAAATATAATTATATAATTTAATAAATTGATTAGAAAAATACTATTTTCTTTAAAACAAAATATTTTAATATTTTTAATATTTTAATTTAATTTGGAGGCTTTTATTTTATTTTTTTCTAAATAAAATAAAGTATAATTTCTATGGGTGGGTCGTACTTCAATAGGAAGAATTTTTGTTTTACATTTTTGAGATTTTAAAATAAAATTATATTTGCTTTAACTATTTAAAAAACTGTTTACGGAATTAAAATAAATCATATTTTGTACCAATTAAATTCTTCAATCTGGTACATAAAAACAAGAGATCTTAAAGATGACTTTTTCAAATCAGATTTCTGTCGGTAAAGGTGCTTTGTTTTGTGGATCACATATAAAATTTCTGTAGGTCAGCTATAAGTGACATTATTATTATTATTATTATTATTATTATTATTGTTGTAGTTGTTTTAAATACTAATATTAATTATAATTATTTTTATTAGTTTTGTATAATGATGATAATAATTATTATTTTTATTTATTTATAATGATTATTATCATAAGTAGTAATAGTATAGTTTTCTACTTGTATTATTTTTTAAGAGTAATAATAGTAATTAGTATTATTTTATTTTTTATTATTATTATTAATTATATTTGTTTTATATAATAATTATTCTTTTTAATTATAAAATATCTGTAAATGTAGGAAATATTAATTAGTATTATTTATTGTATTATATGTTTTATTACTATTATTGTAAGTTGTTTTTTAATTTTTTAGATTAACTATTAGTTTTGAAAAATAATAATAGTAATTATTATTATTAATTGTATTCGTTTTTGTAGGTTATAATTGTTGTCAATATTATTTTGACTATAGTTGGATAAAAAAAATATAGAAAAACAATGTGAGCTGATTTTGTTGTCCTTTCCCGAACCAAACTATTGTTTTTCATTTCTAGTCAGTTCCTTTTTGAATTTTGTATGCAAAAAAAAATAAATCTTTAATTGTAAATGAGGCCTGCGTTCATAAGCAATATAGCATAGGTGTAGCCTTAGTGTGATTTATTCATTGAGAATAATAAGGCAGCAGGACTATGTATTTGCAGAATATAATAATAAATTTCTTTATTAACATTTCCCTAATTTACACTCAATTTATTATTGCCTGATATTAAAGGGGGTTATTTCATGAGGAGCCCCACTGATGTTATGGGACTTTTACACATGTATGACACAAATGGGGCCATGTATACCACCATATCAAAATACAGTGTATACCACTGCAGATTTTTTTTATATGCAGAATCTGCATAAAAGAAATGCGGCATGCTCCTTCAGATGCTATATATGAGCAGAGTCCTCCCATAGAAATATTTAAATCAAGCAATATTTTAATTATTTAATTATTATCATTGTTGTCGTTTTGTTATGATTATTATTATTATTATTATTATATAAATATGTTACTTTCAAAAATAATAAAAAAAAATAATAACAACAATAAAAAAAATGATAGTACAAATAAAATCAGTAATACAAAAAGTTTTCTGGTTAAAAAAAGTTGTCTCATGTAAGCAACCGTTTTCTAAATGGAAGGCGAGCTTCTTCAACCCTTGCTGTAATTGTTGAAGCTTCTGGCCAGACATTTCCCCTGCACCGGCCGTAAAGCATGGACGGGCAAGATCTGCCAGAGCAAGAGCTACTCCAATAGAGCAGCTTTCCATCCTAGATCGTAGCAGGGGGTTAGGAGCAGGAGACCCCTCTCTTTAACGTCTCTATGCCCTAATAGGGTATATGGACAGTAGTTGTTTTAATGACATCATCTCTTAAGGGCCTCGACTACATCGCAACATTCGGTCTTGGACAATTTGACATAAAAATGACTGGTTTACCGCACCATCATTTCCCTTTTTGAATCAGGACGCCTTGCAACGTCATAAAAAAATCTGATCTTGTTCCCTATAGAGTCGATACCTTGAATATTTATTATGGTGCCATAGATTCGAAGTTTTGAATTTATATATCTGTGTAATATTGATTCAAAATTACGTTCCCTGTATACAACTCAACGTCAATATAATATTTACCTGGACCTAAATCGTATTACATCAACTTACATGTGCAGGGAATCGTCTTTTCTCCACTGTCTTCTTCTTTCTCTTACTCCAGGCCGACATTCCAGTATCTTCAACATTTTCTGGCTTTTGTTTATGCAATTGAAGAAATAAATACCAGTAAAGATATATTGCCCAATATGTCCCTGGGTTTCCAGCTATATGACTCTTGTGATAGCGAGTCCCTTGCAATAATGAGCACGTTAAACATCCTGTCCGCGGGTCAAGACCTAATTCCAAACTATTCCTGTGAGAAGACACCAAAAATAGCAGCATTCATTGGCCATTTATTATCTTCATCAACATATACAATTGCACAAATAACTCAGTTGTATGGATATCCTCTGGTAAGAGCACAGGTTGGTCTATGGTTCACCTGCATGAATATATTCAGGATTCAATAGCATATGTAATGGCAAGGTGGGGTCCCTAGTGGTGGCTGAATTTGATCATTTAACTATAACTGTGTGAAGAGAAACAGGTATTTGTAGCTTTGCATCAGAAGAACAGAGCCCTGAACAATATAAATATATTTTGCGAAATTAATCAGTGTACAGAATTTTGGACCCTATTAAATGAATAAAACAAAATGTCAGTGACTCTTTGTCCATTTTACAGCCCTAGACCACCAGATATGGACCCATTAGCTTCTTTACCCTAATTCACCACTAAGTTAGAGTACACCCTAGACCACCACCGAGTTTGTACATATTAGCCTCTTTAAAAACAGTAACCACCAAGGATGAGCCCACCCAAGACCACCAGGTATGTACTTATTACTTTATCACCATTGACCATGAGGGATGAGCCTACAGACTTTTGGCTCAATAGTGTCTCACCAACTGTACTTTAGGACAGGGCTTTTAACTATTCCCTGATACAGAGGCAGCGTCCTATTTGCCTCCAGGCCCTTTTCGTTCTCTTTTGTGGGGAGGCTTCCTGGCAACGACACCCACCATATAGCAATATCTCTTGCAGGAAAGCTCCCATACAACTCCACCCACCATCAACGGACGCACTCTAGCTTCACTGTCTCTCCATCTCGTGCTTGCCAGCGCTACAAACATCATACTTTTATCAGGGCCATCGCTCGTACAATGAACTCTGATGGGTGGGAATTTTAGAACCGCCCTGTCCGCCCTGTCCCTATGCTGGTTACGTCCCCACACTGTTGTTAGTGTGTACAATCTATTATAAGATGGTATCTGGGCCATTTCTCTACGCGCCACAAAGACAAAGGGAGGCACCATTGCCTATTTCACAAATCACAATACAATGGAATAAAGCAATCACAAAGATATACATATATGATATAGCAACAATCCTTCTACAGAATGGGGACCATGGAGAAAATATGCACAACTCCTTGCATTTAAAGGAACAGTAGCATCTTTACTGTTCAACACTCGTACAAATCCATTAGCAGACACTTTTTAGTCTACCCAAGATTTTCAGACTATAGAATTTCATAAAACAACCCATGTATGCCGATGGACTGGCAAGCCGAGCGAGCGGTGTACAGGCTCATAGACTTTCTATTGAGCCCATGCACCACCTTTTTCAGAGAAAAGCCGATCAAAAACTAAGCAGAACAGCACTCACCAGAGCGCTCTTGCCGCTTTGTTTTAGCGATAGTACTTGAACCCCCCCCGTTGACAACTTCTGAACTTCTGACATGTCACTATATGTTTTGATAGTTTAGTTATATTTTAGGCCACAGTCTGCCACTTTTGAATTCGGGGACGACCTGTGATTTTACCACGCTCACCACACAACCAATATTCGTTGTGGGGCCCTAGTCTTAATCTATTTGTGCTCTTATGTATGTATTATTAGCTATGATATTTATTTGTAGATAAGCTATGGTGCAATGGATCCAGTGTTTAATGATAGGATACAATTTCCATCAGTTTATCGAACTATTCCGAATGAGTATCATCAGTTCCAAGTGATCCTACAACTTCTGTTGCACTTTCAATGGACATGGGTTGGCATCATTTCCACAGATGATTACAGTAACAATAAGGCTTCTGAGGAACTGAGGCAACAATTGAGAAGAAAAGGAATATGTGTGGAATTTCTTGCTATTATGTCCACGTTAAAAGATATTGAAAAACTCATTGGGGTGTTGAAGACGTCATCATCGAATGTTATAATCCTATATATCACTTCTGAAGCTTTTATAAAAATTCTGCACAGTGGCAACTTTAAAAGGCTGCCCAGTAAAGTGTGGATATCCTCTGTCAATCTAAACATAATTACAGATCTCGAATTCAAATTGTACCTATCTCCTCTCAATGGTTCCCTACCAATATCGGTCCACAAAAAGAACATAGATGGTCTACAAGAATTTTCGTTCAATGCTTTTCACAATGTACAATATAATCCCTTTTTGGAAAGTTTTTGCATTACCCATTTTGGGTTTTGGCATATTTTGAACAATGACAAAAATCAAACAAATAATCTATGGGTGAAACTTTTAGAAAGTGAAGGCACATCGACCTATACTTTTACATATACAATTTACAATGCTGTTCACCTTTTGGCCAAGGCTTTGCATGAAATGTATACAGCTAAACAATCTACCGGTATCGGGATCCACAAGGTAGCATTCTCCATTAACTATGTGACATTATTTAATTTATAGTTTTGTTAATTTTTTATAATATCATGTCATGTCAATTACATACCTATAAGTGTTTGGTAGTAGAAATGTTAAAGAGGACCTGTCACTAGGTCATATAAGCTGGACTGGTTCAATGACCTGAATAGCTGTAATGTCGGGGTAGGGAGACAGACAGGTGAGCCCTAATCTACACACCACTCAGTCCCTGCCTACTTGCATGGCCCGTCCTAGGCGACGGCGTACAACTGGGCGACGGTCCCTATGCTCAATAAGTGCATGACAGACAAGGGTACACACAAGCTAAGGGAAATGGGGGAGTTGCCCACGGCAACACCGTGAGCAACAAGAGTAGTGAACGAGCCGAGTCAAACCAGGAGTGTACGAGGTACCAAACGCAGAGCAGGAGCGTAGTCAGTAAAGCCAGGGTCAATTTGGAACAGAGGTCAATAGTACAAGCAGGAACAGCAGAGCCAGGAAACAAGACAGAATCACAGGCAAAGACAAGAAGCACCTGAAGGTATACATAGACCGAGGGCGGGAGCTAGAACCGTCTGGCCAGGCTGTGATAGGTTCTCCCACTCCTAAGCCTACCAGCCTGAGTGGTAGCAGATCGAGTCACTCTATCAGACCTAGGAGCAGATGCAGACTGATTAACCACGGGCGTCGACACAGAAGCTGTGTCTGGCAGATCCTTTACAGAACCCCCCCTTTTATGAGGGGCCACTGGAACCTTCCTAGGTGGACCTGGCTTATTGGGGAACCGAAGATGGAACCTCCTGAGCAATACCCCAGCGTGAATATCCCGGGCGGATACCCAAGTCCTCTCCTCAGGCCCGTATCCTCTCCAAAGGACCAGATACTGGAGGGAGCCTTGGACCATCCTGCTGTCCACAATCTTGGCCACCTCGAATTCTACCCATTCAGGGGTGAGAACAGGGAACGGAAGCTGTGTCTGGCAGATCCTTTACAATAGCGCTGTCTCTCTGATTCCAGCACTGTTTTTTTGTTTCTAGACCCGTTCCAGAGATATGGCCACTGTTGTGTTGGCTCTCTATTTGCTAATTTTCTGTAGTTAGTCAATGGGGTTGAGCTAGCTTCCCTGTCTCTGATGCTAACCAATCAGTGCTTGAGGGTAGTTCAAGCCGCGTTGGCCAACTGCAGCAAATTAGCATAGAGGGAACAAACATAAATTGGGCCATCTCTCTGGAACAGGGAGGGTCCAGGAAAAAAGTGCTGGAATCAGGGAGACAGCGCTATTCAGGTCATTAAGCCAGGTTAAGTTATATGAACTAGTGACAGGTCCTCTTTAAATGTACTTTATAGTCCTACTTCCTCATATTCCATAGCTTATTTACCTTTAAAGGGGTTATTTTATCACTATGCGCTAATAGGACTTATGGATGTAATAGAAGGGGGTCCCTGCTTAAGAACCACCTCTTAAAGCCTCAGCAGAGAGCCACTAACACCTACTGGGTCTCACTTTGACAGAGTTAGGCCATCCATGAACGTAAATATATTTGACTCGCCGAAATGTAATGCTACATTTCCTCTGCAGTGCCCACTGTATGGCTTGCTGTGGCTTCTCGTGGCGAGAGCATTTGATCACTAGGGGTATCCATTTAGTTATGCTACACATTAGAACTAATATGTCACGATCCAGGGGTATGTGGACCCAATAGGCCGCTCCGCCGTAGCGGAGCGGCTGCTAACCAAGTCACAGTCTGTGCACAGTCTATAGAAAGTTTGTAGCACAAGGGTACCTGAAATAGTCCAGAAGGTAGCAGAGGCTTTGGCACAGATGAGATTTGGCATGGCAGGTAGCACCAGACGTGGTGGATGATACCAGGTGTGGCAGATGGCACCAGACATGGGGTAACAGCAGGCATGGCATGTGACACCAGACGTGGTGTCTAACAGCAGGTGTGGCAAGTGACACCAGATGTGGTGGGTAACAGCAGGTTTGGCAGCTACACAGCAAGACTCCAACACTAGAAAGGCTCAGGAACAAATACAGCACGGGATACAGGTAGCAGGGTTCGGGAACACTGGGAGCAGGAAACGACTAAGGGACCATTTGCAATACGAACATGGGTAGACAACAACAACGCTCAGGCAAGGAGTGAAATGGCAGAGCCCTTTTTATAGTCCAGGATGATCTAGGAAATAATTAATTAATTACATATGCACACGATGGCCATTTAATATCAGGAAAGAGCGAGCGAAGGCCCCCCTGCGGACATTACAGGACAAAGTGGCTGGAGGTCTGCGGTCATGGCAGTCATCAGGTAAGGGAAGGCAGTGGTCCGAGACCGAGGCCATTACATAATATTTCTCAGAACAGGTTTGATCTTCAAATGTCTAAGGCTCTGTTCACACTTACTCTACAGGATTATGGCGGGTCTTCCATTGTGCTCTCCAGTATTTTTGATGGAAAGAGCAGGGCAGTGTACAGAACTATTTATGCCATCCAAACTATGAAACCCTGACTGACCACATTAAAGTCAATGAGGTCTTTCAGAATCCATTTGGAATCGTTGGAAAACAGTTGCATCACAATAGTCATGACTCCATTTTAATCGAAGCCTTGATGATAGTGTGAACTGAGCCAAGAACAGTCAGGACATTTTATATTATTAATTATTAATAAATAATAATCCATTAAAAATTCCATTAATTCTAAAATCTTTTTCATATCTCCAGCTGAATAATTACATGAAATATATTCATTTAGGAAAACCCGGAGAAGACTTATTTTTTACTACAAACGGTGATGTAGTAAATAGCTTTGATATTCTAAATTGGATCCTTTATCCAAATGGTACATATGAGAGCAGGCATGTGGGTACTCTCTTATCATCACAACAACTAGCAATTAATACAAGCGCTATTGTGTGGAATAAATATTTTAGAGAGGTGAGTATATGTATAGTATTAAAATAGTTAAAGCCAAAGTCCATCTTCCCTACCAAAATGTGTTTATGCTTCCAATGCATCTAAATTGCACTAGGTCTTTATTTAAAAATATCCTATGATTTTATGTCTACAGCTCCTTTACAGACCTATGTGTCTCCATGGTAACAGACTACAAACAAACCTTGAGTAGTCTGAGCCTGCATTCCTGCTCCTTCCATCTGTCCCCTTATGTATTGTAGCTTATCAAAAAGTAGGTGATAGTAGAAAGTATGACTGTAAGATCAGACTACACAACTATTTGCAAAACTTTATATGCTTTGGAGCGATGAACACAAGTGGTTGCAAAAATGTACATACCCTCTAAGGAAAAACGGTATAAAATTAAATGACTTAATTAGTTACAGGTGATCAAATGTAGTCATTCGGTGGCGGTATTATTGGGATACTGAATGGTATTTTTATTTGGGCACTGAATGGCATGTATGGTATGGAAGTATTTGGCATTTTATGACAATACAAAATGGGTGAAAAGTGCATATGTATCTGTGTTTTATGTGGCTCTATATATATATATATATATATATATATATATGTAGATATAGATATTGAAATTACAAAAACAATTATCTGCAAGGGGGGCCCTGATTTGCTTGTTTCTAGGGGGTCATACTTTCTATAAAACATGCTCTATTAGTAGAGGGATTGTCCCTTGCTCAGGACCTCCCTATATGAACTAAAGAATTTTGAGCATCAAACCGTCCAAAGATTTTATTATGGAATTGACACCAGTAGAAACATTGTTAGCTGGTTTTCCATATAAAAGGAAGATATTTTTTGTTTTATCTAAAAACATCACAATTTATTTGTATATTTTTCAAGATACCATTGATATCCTGGCCTAAATAAAATACGATTCACTGATTTGCTGATACATTTTGTTAAGATGTTGTATATTTAATAAATGATACAGATTTCTTGTTCTTTTTAACGTTAAGATTCCACAGTCCCTGTGTAGTAACACATGTTCTAAAGGGAATCGAAAATCACTCCAATTGGGAAAATTGCCCTGCTGTTTTGACTGTGTTCCATGCTCTGATGGGGAGATTGCTAATTTATCAGGTGTGGTTCAAACAATGTGCAGAGATGATAGGTGATAGATAGATAGATAGATAGATAGATAGATAGATAGATAGATAGATAGATAGATAGATAGATAGATAGATAGATAGACAGACAGACAGACAGACAGACAGACAGACAGACAGACAGACAGACAGACAGACAGACAGACAGACAGACAGATAGATAGATAGATAGATAGATAGATAGATAGATAGATAGATAGATAGATAGATAGATAGATAGATAGATACAGCATTTGGAAAGTCTTCAGATCCTTTCACTTTTTTCAAATTTTGTTATGTTGGCTTTATTATGCAATCAATACCCAATAATGACAAAGTGACAAAGAGAATTTTAAACTAGGACACCGAACTGGAGTAGTGCAGTCAACTCGGACACTAGACTTGGCTAGGACACCGGACAGGAGTAGTGCAGTCGTCTCGGACACTGGACTTGGCTAGGACACCGGACAGGAGTAGTGCAGTCGTCCCAGACACTTGACTTGGTTAGGATACCGGACAGAAGTAATGCAGTAATCTCGGAAACTGGAATTGGATAAGACACCAGACACAAGTGGTGAAGTAATTTCAGGCGCTTGACCTGGCAAAGGTACACCGAGGTACACCAATGGGAAGTCATCTCGGACACTCGGCATGGCACAGGCACCAGACACAGATGGTGAAGTCATCTTGGACACTCAACTTGGCATGGGCACTGGAGACAGATCGTGAAGTCATCACGGACACTTGATTGGCACAAGAACTGGACACAGATACTGGATACAGGATATGGGATGCAGGATACGGGATACAGGATAGAGTTAAGGAACCATTAGCAAGATAAACGCTAAAAAGACACAACATTGCTCTGGTAAAGAGGGATTGGGAAGAGCTCCTTTTAAAGTCTCAAGTCTGCTGGTATAGGTTGGGGGAGAAGTTAATGGTGTGTCCGCTGGCCCTTTAAGAGCAAAGGCGAGCGCGCGCGCACACTATGAGAATTAGCCAGGGAAGAGAGCAGTGTGCGTCTGCATCTCTGGAGGAGACGCCAGCAAGGCTTCAGTGTCCTGCGGTCGCAGTCAGCATTTACAGGCATTACAGCCTCCATAATTCTTAAATGGAAGAAGTTTAGAACAACCAGCACTCTTCCTGGGGCTGGTCGCCCCACCAAGCTAAATAATCAGTTAAGAAGTGCCTTGGTAAGGGAGGTGACCAAGAACCGAGTCGTCACACTGGCTGAGCTCTAAACATCTGTGACCTCCGCAGCAGGCATTACAGTACCCCCCTTACGTCCCCTCTCCTTATCTGCAGAGTGCAGGAGGAACTTTTTGACAAGAGCTGGAGCATCCACATTCTCTTCAGGTTCCCAAAACTTCTCCTCAGGACCAAAACTCTTCCACTCCACTAGGCAGAAGGTCTTCCCTCCTACCTTCTTGTAGTCCAGGATCTCTTTTACCTCAAAGACAATGGAAGCACCACTAGGAGAAATTGCAGGGCCAGGGGATTTTCTGTATCGTTCAGAACCACAGGCTTCAGGAGAGACACATGGAAAGAGATATGAATCTTGAGATTAGGGGGTGGCTGTAGCTTGTAAGACACAGGGTTGATTTGTTATAGAGTTTCAAAAGGACCGAAAAATCTGGGAGCGAATTTGTAGGAGGGGATTTTCAGACTAATATTTTTTGACGATAACAAAGACTTTGATTCCAGGAAGAAATTGAGGAGGAGTTTTTCTCTTTCTATCTGCAAATTTATTCATGCGGTCCACTGCCTGTAGGATCGCGGACGTGGTTTACTGCCAGATGTGAGGAAAGCACCCAAAAGAAGAATTGGCAGCAGGCACTTGAGGTGTAGCCGGTACAGGAAGAGGAACATGTGGATGTTGGCTGTAAACAATGAAGAATGGGGAAGAAGCTGTAGACTCACTCCTGTGTTATTGTAAGAAAATTCGGCCCATGGAAGAAGATGCACCCAATTGTCGTGTTTAGCAGATATAAAATGCCGAAGATCATTTTCCAGTACTTGAATAATCCTTTCAACTTGGCCGTTGGATTTTGTGGAATTTAGATGTAAATTATACACCCCGAACAGACACGATATGGAGGGGTAGTCCATGCAGACGAAAGATATGTTGAACAAACAAATCTGCCAAACGAGGAGCAGAGGGAAGGCCAGACAGAAGAGCGAAATGTGCCATCTTAGAAAAGCGATCCACAACGACCCAGACAGTGGTACATCCAGCAGAAGGAGGAAGGTTGGTAATAAAATCCATAACAATGTGTTGCCAGGGAGCATCAGGAACAGGCAGAGGTTGGAGCAGAACCAGCAGGCTTGGAATGGGTAGTCTTGACTTGGGCACAGTTGGAACAAGAAGAGACATAGTCGACAATATATTTAGGCAGCGTGGGCCACCAGTAGTGACGAGAAATAAAGTCCCGAGTCTTACGGACACAAGAGTGCCCAGCCAACTTGAAATTATGACCCCCAGATGAGAATTTTTTTTCTCTCAGCAGGACGAACAAAAATTCTTCCAGGGGGAATGTCTCTAATCTGCAGAGGCTTAACAGATATAATACTGGAAGTATCAATGATATGTTGAGGGTCCTCTTTAGAGTCATCAGTTTGGAACGACCTAGACAGGGCATCGACCTTTATATTTTTATCTGAAGGACGAAAGTGAAGTAGGTACCAGAATCTGGTGAAGAACAAGAAGAAACATAGTCCACAATATCTTTAGGCATCGTGGGCCACCAGTAGTGACGAGAAATAAAGTCCTGAGACTTACGGACACCAGACTGCCCACCCAACTTGGAATTATGACCCCAGATGAGATTTTTTTTTCTGTCAGCAGGACCAACAAAAATTCTTCCACAGGGAATGTCTCTAATCTGTAGAGGGTTAACAGAAATAATCCAAGAAGAATCAATGATATG
Source organism: Rhinoderma darwinii (assembly GCF_050947455.1). Taxonomy (NCBI): domain Eukaryota; kingdom Metazoa; phylum Chordata; class Amphibia; order Anura; family Rhinodermatidae; genus Rhinoderma; species Rhinoderma darwinii. Next base: position 11,666,828 of record NC_134698.1, on the reverse strand, counting down.
TTGAGGGTCCTCTTTAGAGTCATCAGTTTCAAATTACCTAGACAGGGCATCGGCCTTTATATTTTTATCTGCAGGGCGAAAGTGAAGTACGTGAAGAACAGTGAACATCTGGCTTAACGAGGGTTTAGTCGTTTTGCAGACTGTAAATACGTGAGATTCTTGTGATCGATGTAGATGATTATAGGATGAGTAGCCCCCTCTAGAAGGTGCACCCACTCTTCTAAGACTAATTTGACAGCCAGTAACTCATGGTCCCCAATGGAGTAGTTACGCTCTGCAGGAAAGAAGAAATTAGAGTAGAAGCCACAAGATACTACTTTACCCTTGGAGTTTCTTTCAAACAGAAGTGCTACAGCACCAATTGAAGAAGCGTCAACCTCCAAGGGGAACTGCCGAGACACATCAGGATAGTGAAGGACGGAAACTGAAGTGAAGTCTCTCTTGAGGTTGGTGAATGCCGACTCTGCCTCAGGGGTCCAGACGTTAGCGTCCACTCACTTCTTGATGGGGCTGAGATTGGAGCAGTAAGAGACGAGAAATTTGGGATGAATTGACGGTACAAAATCTCTGTATGACACGGAGACCTTGATGACGTGGCAACTCTAAGATGGACTTCTCTTTCTCCAGATCCATCTGGAGTCCATGATCTGAAACTATATAGCCCAGGAAGGGCCAGGATTTCTTCTGAAATATGCACTGTTAAATGTTAGAGTAGAGACTATTCCCCCTTAACCGTGACAGTACTTGGTGAACATGCTTCCGGTGAGTCATCAGATCTGGTGAGTAAATCAAGAAGTCGTCCGGATATACCACCACACCGATATACAGTAGATCCCAGAAGATGTAGATTACAAATTCCTGGAACACAGCTGGAGCATTACACAGTCAAAAGGACATCACGAGATATTCATAGTGACTGTCTCGGGTGTTGAATGCGGTTCTCCATTTGTCACCTTGCCGACATGGCTTGGGTTTCAGGCAAGGAGAGAGGATAAACCCTTCCACGAGCAGGTGAAGCTTAAGGGAGAAATTCAATAGGACATTCATAGGGACGATGGGGAGGAAGGACTTCAGCCTCCTTCTTGTTGAAGACATCTGCAAAACAGACATACTGCGGAGGCAGCCCAGAGAGTGACTGAGGCATAAGGGATAGGACAGGATGAACCTGAGGCAGGCAACAGTGAGGACATTGGGATCCCCAATGGAGGACCTCTCCAGAAATTCCAGTCGAGGACAGGAGCGTGTTGGCGAAGCCATGGGAGTCCCAGCAGGATAGGGTTAATAGCTTTCGGTAGGACATAAAAAGCTATTTCCTCCGTGTGAAGAACTCCCATTGCAACTTCAGAGGTTTAGTCACAGAAGGAATCGGATCTGGCAGGGGTTTACCATTCACTGAAACGACCGCCAGAGGTTTCTCCAGAGATATTGTGGGCAAGTGGAGACGGTCTACTAAAGCCTAGTAAATGACGTTTGCAGGAGCTCCAGAATCCAGATAAGCAGAAATAAAGTTTGATTCTTCATCAGTGGAGATTGTCACAGCAATAGATAGTTTTGGAGAGAATTTTGCAGTTGGCGTCGATCCACATAGGGTAGTCTCTCCTATCAACCCTAGGTGCTGGAGTTCCCAGCTTCTGGGGACATTGATGCACAAAATGATCCTTGTGGCCACAGTACAGACATAATCCTGCTGAACGTCTGCGCTGCCGTTCCTGGTCAGAAAGTCTGACTCTGTCCACCTGCATAGGCTTTCGGGGGAACAACCGGAAGAGGCAGTAGGGGTCTCTGGAACTTGGGTGCCAGTTTGTAGGACATTTTTTCCCGACAAACTTCCTGGGTGCGTTCTTGGAACCTCATTTCGATCCATGTACCCAGCAGAATTAGGGCATCCAAGGTGGAATAACACTCACGAGCCACCAGCTCATCCTTTGTTTAAGGAGCTAGTCCTTGCCAAAAGGTTGCTATCAATGCCTTATTATTGAAGCTCTGCTGCCAAAGTACGGAAGTGGATGGCATATTCCTATACAGTCAATTAGTCTTGACTTTGAGTCAGAAGTGAGGCAGCTGCAGAAGAAGTTAAGGCCGGTTCTTCAAATACAGAACAAAAAGTCTCCAGAAACAATTGTAGGTTTGAAGACTCCAGCCCCTCACATTGCCAGATAAGGTTCGCCTATGCCAGGGCTTTGCCAGGGAGGAGAGAGACAATAAAAGCCACTTAGGTCACTTTAGAGGAGAAAAGATGAGCGTGTAACTGAAAATGGATCTTGCACTAGTTGATAAATTCTCTACAGTCTTTTGCATCTCCATTGTAATGAGGTGGAAGTGACAATGAAATTCCAGACCCAGAATTGACAGGTAGTAAAGTAGGAGGAGCAGCAAAAGATGTGAGATCCAGAAATGTGGCAATAGAGTTAACCCCCTGCAGGAGCTGATCCTGGCATGCTCGAAGATCTCGCATGTCCTTTTGCATCAGTTGGATCGGTGGCTTAGGTTGACAAGCGGAAACTATGGCCTGAACAAATTGTACTGACTGGCAGGTATGTGGACCCACTGGGCCACTCCACCAGAACGGAGCAGCTGAAGATAAACAAAGTCTACGGCAGTTAGTGAGGTGAAAGTACCTAGATAGCCAGGTGGGCTTGTGCCAGACAATCAGAGGAAGCAGGCTTGTGCAGGAAAATAGAACTTGACTAGGACACGGGTAGTGCAGTCGTCTCAGACACTGGACTTGGCTAGGACGCTGGACAGGAGTGGTGCAGTCATCTCAGACACTGGACTGGGCTAGGACACCGGACAGGAGTAGTGCCGTAGTCTCTGGACTTGGCTTGGATACCAGACACAGGTGGTGACGTCGTCTCGGACACTTGACTTGGCACGGGTACCGGACACAGATGGTAAGGTCGTCTCGGACACTCGGCTTGGCACGGGTACTAGACACAGCTGGTAAAGTCATCTCGGAACACTCAACTTGGCACAGACACTGGACACAGATGGTGAAGTCTTCACAGACACATGACTTGGCACGAGAACTGAATGAAGATAATGGATACAGGATGCGGGATACAGGATACAGCTAAGGAACCATGTGCAAGACAAACACTGGGAAGACACAACATTGCTCAGGCAAAGAGGGAGTGGGCAGAATTCCTTTTAAAGTCCCAGGTGTACTGGGATAAGTTGGGGGAGAAGTTCATGGTGAGCGTGCTGGCCCTTTAAGAGCAGAGGCGAGTGTGCGCACACACCCTATGAGCATCAGCAGGGGGAGGGAGCAGTGCGCGCTGGGGTCTCTGGAGGAGGAGATACCAGCAAGGCTTCAGTGTCCTGTGGTCGTGGCTGCCGGTGAGTGGGGAATGTCGGTGGTCAGCGACCACAGGCATTACAGCCTCCATAATTCTTAAATGGAAGAAGTTTAGAAGGACCAGGAGAACAAACTCCCACCAAATGGAAGAAGTTTAGAACAACCACCCTTCACAGAGCTGGTCGCCCCACCAAGCTAAGTGATAGGAGAAGAAGGCCTTGGTAAGAGAGGTGCCCAAGGACCCAGTGGTCACTCTTACTGAGCTCCGAAGATCCTGTGTGCAGATAGGAGAAACTTCTAGAAAGTCAACCATCACTGCTAATCACCTGCCCAATGCCTTCCCTACAGTAAAGCATGATGGTGGCAGCATCCTGCTGTGGACGTTTTTTTCAGCGGCTGGAACTGCGAGACTGGTCAGGGTTGATGAATGAAGTACAGAGATATTCTTAATGAAAACCTGATTCAGAGTGCTTTAGACCTTACAATGGCCAAAGGTTCTCCTACCAACAAGACAATGTCCCTAAGCACACAGCCAAAACAACACAGGAGTCGCGTGGGGATAACTCTGTGAATGTCCTTGAGTGGCCCAGCCAAAGCCAGGACTTTAACCCAATCGAACACCTCTAGAGAGACCTGAAAATGGCTGTCCACCGACGTTCCCCATCCAACCTGACGGAGCTTGAGAGGATCTGCAGAGAAGAAGGTTCTTCAAGGATCTGAATACTTATGTTAATGCAAGATTTTAGTTTTTCCTTTTCAATAAATTAGCAAAGATACTAAAATTCTGTTTTTACTTTGTTATTATGAGGTATTAAGTGCAGAATCATGGGGAAAACGTGAATGTTTTTTATTTTAGAACAGGGCTCAAAATCACAATATGTGAAAAAACTGAAAGGGTCTAAAAACTTTCCAAATGCATTGTACATAGATATGACAGAGAGAAAGAGAGATAAATGAGATAGCTAAAAATAGATGAGACATGTTTATGTGAAGATATATCACTGATGATTACGTCTTTAATTCTTAGGAATGGAAAACTGTATAGAGTGCCCTGAAGAGTTCTGGTCAAACATAAACAAGACTGTGTGTATAAGAAGGACCATAGAATACCTTTCATATTCCGACCATCTAGGTTTATTATTGGCTGGTATAGCCATAACCTTTGCTGTAACCTCTACTTCAGTAATGATCATCTTCGTGAAGCACAGGAACACCCCCATAGTAAGAGCCAACAACCAGCACCTCAGCTACGTCCTCCTTATAGCACTTACCCTGTGTTTCATGTGCTCGCTTTTATTCATTGGTCATCCCATGGACCTCACCTGCCTCTTGAGACATTCACTTTTTCTCTTTGTATTTTCAGTCGCTATTTCCTCTCTGTTGGGTAAAACCGTTACAGTTATCATTGCCTTTAATGCAGCCAAACCGGGGTGCAAGTTAAAAAAATGGATGGGTTCAAGGGTCTCCATTGTTTTAACCACTATATGTTCTTTAGGAGAATTTCTTATCTGTGTTACCTGGATAATATGTGCCCCCCCCCAGTTGTGGAATTTGACAGTAAGATAGCACATGATAAGCTGATCTTGCAGTGTATGGATATATCAACGTTTTATTTTTATCTTGCAATCTCATATATAGGTTTATTGGCTTTATTAAGCTTCATCGTCGCCTACTCAGCGCGGCAACTTCCCGACAACTTCAATGAGGCTCAGTATATTACATTTAGTATGATCGTGTTTTGTAGTGTGTGGCTGTCCTTTATACCCACTTACCTGAGTACTAAGGGCAAGTATACGGTAGCGGTAGAAATCTTTGCCATCCTGATCTCAACCGCTGGATTACTGATGTGTATTTTTACCCCAAAATGCTATGTTATACTTCTAAAGCCAGAGCTCAATCACAAAAGACACATAAATATTACTAAAAAAAAAATGAGGAATAAAAACGTACTTCCTGCCATTGTATTGCCTTTTTCTTTCTCGGACAGGAAGTAGCTATCTGAAAATTACCATTGTCAGCCATATTAGTTCTAGTCAATAAGGTTAGCTTCGTTTTTCTTAAAGGGAAACTGTACAATTTTTTTCTTCATATGTGTAGCCTTAGATCTGTCAGTATATGTTGCTATAGTTATAGGAAGCATAATATATCTCCAGATCTGAAGGACAAATAGCACAAGAAATATTGTGTTTGTTGTATTTATGAGGAGGGCAGTCACCAAACCTCCACCCACATCCTCCTGCCCTTTACACTGTTGAGCAAAGCTGCCTCTAAACATTGTATACGGTGTCTGCCATCACTGATATGAAGGGCAGGAAGCGATGGAGAGAGGCGTGGTTACCACCAAATCCTCCTGTCCCTAGTGGTTAGGGGTGTGGTGATGTCATCCAGCACTAGAAATACCCATGCTAATCTTTGCTATGGGGCCCCTCTCCTCTATGTACACCCCTGTTCTTAGATCTGGATTTATAATATGATACAATTAAATAGGGCATAATATAATACTGACAGATCTACTTTAACCGTACCTTATTTTATCATGTCCTCCAGTAACTGTTGAAGATTATGTCCAGGTCCATTTCCAAGGATTGGCTGATATTTGGTTGCTGGTGATATATCCTTTATATGCTTTCAAAACAGAGATGTGTCACCAATTCATAAATGGAAGAGCTTTCAGGATTACAGAATTGGAGCCTGCGAGATCAGTCGTCGTCCCCCCCCCCTCACCACCACACTTCTCTTTGTAGAACACAGATTCCCCTGAGCAAAATGGTGGATGGTAGCTGGGATTTAGGGTAAAAAAAAATGAGCAAAAAGTTCATTATAGAAAAAGTAATCGGTTTCAATATATAATATACATATCATGCTGCCACTGGAATTTTTTTTATTAAAAAAATAAAAAAATAAGGGCTGAATGGTAGGTCAATAGAGACATCATTTAGAGAGGAAGTAGCTAGCTTCTCCTCCTATTGGTTTTAAACAAAAATTAATATATAGTTGGCAGCTTATGATATATAGTAACGGCATGTTTTCTTGCTATGAAGTGTTTGTAAATGCCCTTGAAATAAAACAACTGAAATGATAAGCAAATGTATTCCATAAATGAATAAAATATTACCTTATAAATAATAATTAAAAAAATAATATAATGTTACATTACAGTTTATATTTTATTATGAGAATAAAGTAATTGCATCCACATCATTGTCTCCATACAGTCCCTATACCGGTATTATACACTATGTTTTTTGTAGCCTTATAAATATTTTTTTCTGTAGTGGGGCAGAGTTTAAAGGGGTTGTCATGCCATGGGGCGGTTTTTCATACTGATAACCTATCTTGTAGAATATTGGTGTGGTCCGATACCAAGACCCCGCACCTATTAGCTGTTCCAGCTTCCTTTGAGCACCGGAGGTTACGCAGTGGCCTGTGTGGGAAGCAGATGGCTCCGATCACAGTATAGCTGCTGTATTGCAACTCTGCTCCTATTTACTTGCGCTATACTGTCACCGGAACCATCTGCTTCCGGCACAGATATCCGATGTCTGAAGGCAGCCATAACAGTTGATCAGTGCGTGGTCTAGATGTCTGACCTTTTCATGAGTTGTGCCTGGTATTGTAGCTCAGCTCCATTGAAGTGAATTACAAAGCTCAGAGACCATGGGATCTAAGGATGAATTTGTGACCGCTAGGGATCTGTTACCTGCATTGTTAGAATTGCTTCATGAGAATTTTGGTAGATATCAGGGGCAGAAAAAACACAAATGTGCAATTTCACGAGGGTCCTGTTGGTAAATAACTAGTTTTGGCGTATGTGTAAAGATGTGGCCCTCCTAAGTGAAGATGCTACTGATCCTTTAAATATAAAGAGTTGCACAATTTTTACTTCTTTTCCCTCCACAGGTTTGGATCCTACAGAAGGACTATTGTAAATACTGTTATTATATGGATATTGTAATGTTGCTTTATTCCTTTGTAGTGTGTTTTCTGAAGAAGGCAAAGGTGGTTTACTTTATTATTTTCAGGTGGCATATGACCATGGTGCCAAAGGAAATGACCCGGACACCATCTTTTACTTACTTAACACTTAAAAGAGACACAATGTGCTTAATGGTTATAACACTCAAAAGAGACACAATATGCGTAACGGTTATAAAATTTAAAAGAGACACAATCTTGGCAGTTACAGTACACAAGAAGTGGCAGAGTCTCTTAACGTTGTAGAATAACCTCCAATAGAAACACTTAAGAACATGGAATCCTTCCTCTAATGATCTCTGTTCGACTCACAGAGACAACACCCGGACTTTGTTACGTCACACAATCTCACTCAGACTCTCCACATCTACTGTATGGCTTATGTCAATCTTACTCACTCCTACACCCTGCTCTCAGAAGTTCTCTCTCCTTTGGTCCCAGTTTCATGAATATCAAGTGTTCTCTACTTGCCTAACACGTCCAAAAGGCAATCTCACTATGGGACAACCAGACCACCACCAGGTTGACTCCCATTTACTCACACGGGAACAAGACAGCCTTCCCTCTAGGCCCAGGATTCTAAAGAGCTCCTGCAAAGCTACCACTGCCACTAACTTCTCCACCGTGCCTAATTCAGGACTGTACTTACTAGGCCACGTTTCTGGCCTACAAAGCAACTAGTCCTCACTGTAGCAATCTAAACGGCCCAACCAGACATGAGTCCTTATAGATTCCAACTAGGACCTAACTACAGGGCTTGAGAACAATACCGCTCTCACGCCCACTGGTTCCCACATCCAGACTGACTAATTCCACAGTCCCTGCAGACTTGGCTGTGTCCATTTGTAAGTATGGCCTTTTTCGGTGGTTTTGTATAAGTCCCTGCAGACTACCCAAAGCTAACCACCTAGGCTGTTGTTACTCTTCAGCCACCACCGTTTCAGTGTCTGCCCCCTCCATGATTTGGACCTTTTAGTCTACAGACCACTAATAGTCACTTCCCTTGATCATTGGCCACTCTGTGATACACGCTCCAGACCTTGCTTGGTTGAGGCAGCCAAACTGCTCACTACTCAGACTCACTCACACTTAAATCCAACTCTGCACAAGCCTTTCACAAGGTGAAACAGGCCCCAGTCCTAACTACTACACGGGCCAACCGCAGCTCCAATAGGCACTGCACACTGACTATCCGCCTCTGCCCTATTGCCACCAAACTTCTCTCTTATCTCTCCCGGACTGCTCAACAGTAGGCTATTCATGGGTCTATGTTGTCTACCACACCTCCTACATGCAGACGACAGCCAAGAAGATTCTTTCTCCTGCTGTCTCAACACGGCCTCATCACCCGGCAGCGCAGCAGAGCCTTGCAAACCGCCGCTCCAGACAACCAGACGGACACAGGTGAAGACACAACACAAGCACAAGCAATAACAAACAAACAAACAAGCAAACAAACCACTGAGCAATCTTTCAGACAACCAGCCAGTCAATCCAAAAAACAGACAAACACCTCCAAAGTATACACCTTCAGTCCACATGACACAAACAAAGTATAAGGTTCACACTCATTACATGAGCCGCCTGTGTAATGCATATACATCCTATGTTGTCCAGAGCGAGATACGCTCTTTGTAGCTTCCGTCCACTCTCACAATAGATGAGGGTCCTGAATGAGTGACCTCCTCCTCCTCCCTTGTAATCTCAGAATTTCCTAATAGGATATTTGTAAATGTGTTTTCTAAACCAGAAAACCTCTTGGGGAAATCTTTACAAACATTACTAAGTACTTTTCTTGGACATAGCCATTTGTTGACTCTTTTAAAATGCTCTTATAATAGAAACTATTGAGAGATATGATGAAATGAAAAACAATAGAGGTATATAAGCAACCCTACAGCTCGAGCCTACTATCACTGGTTCTCTGTGGCCCCATCTGCACAGATCTTCACTTGTTACAGGATAAAGAATGGAAGATGCTACCTTCTCTATTTGGGTTTTGATGATCATTTTGATTCCACTCAACATGTCCACCCATGCAGAAGACAAGTCCTACAGAATGAGATTCAGCATTGATAATGACTCTCCAAAGGGCTACTCCAGAGATGGAGACATCATCATTGGGGGAGTTCTTCAAATACTTTTGTTATGTTACAAAGCAGCCCATACCTTTATGGAAGCCCCATCAGTTGATGTCTGCACATTGTAAGTATTGCTACACCAATGACTGATATATACAGTAGGGCTAACAGACATAAACATATACAGAACATATAATGACATCTCAATCATTATGTAGCTCAGGTTTACGGAGCTGCATTTGTAATTGAATTGTATCTTTTGTATCACTGCAGGGGAGTAGTTAAGTGAAACTGGTGGGGCAGGTGCCCAGGGTGTTGTGTATAGGTGGAGCATCAGCAAGCTACTCTCCATACTGTAAGTTGGTAGTTGGGGGGGCACCAAACTGATTTTTTTTATCCCTTCTTCTTCTGCTCACAATTCTATTAAGTGACAAATTCACTTTGGCTACATCAGGACATTGTTAAAGAGGCTTCACTACCAGACACAGTCAATGGACTAGAGCGGCGCTGTTTCTAAGGAAAAAAAACAAACCCTTTCTAATCTCATACAACCTCTCAGTTTTTTAGCATTACAAAAGTCCTTATAAACATACAACTCATAGACGCCTGTTGTACACTGAATATACAGTAGTAAAGTAGCGTGACGTCTCACAGTAAACTATATGATATATGGATGAGCTGTCTACTATCTTCTTAAAAATAGGCTAATTTATAGTTTTTTACCGCTCAGACGGTTGTGGATGTCAAGTCTGAAGTGTCCATAAAGGGTTTGACCTTCCCCCCAGCTAGCATGCAGAAAGAACGATCCAAATTTCCACTGGTGTGTATATCTCGCTGGTACTTGTGGTTCCACACAGAAATGCCACTGCAGAAATGCAACTGCTTGCTGTGTATATCCTCGTACTTGATGTTCTAAATCTCCAGCAAGGGAGAAAAAGGAGATAATGCACTACCTTTGGGAAACTACAAATTCCACGAGTTTATTCCATACTTACAAAAACAGATATAGATAAAAGCATAAGATAAGCTCAAGTAACACGCCAAATAATGCAACCCCACCCTCGGTTTCGCCCTTCCGGCTTCCTCTGGGGCATATAGGCTTGTACCATACATGTCAATCTTCTTAAAGGGAAGGTGTCACGAAAAAAATAAATTTTTATATGTTATTGCTTTTAGTCTGTCATTAAAATAAATTTTATTTATTTGTGTTTTTGTGTTGTACTTTTTTCTTTTTTCTTTCTTTGACTTCTCTATGGGGGCTGCCATTTTTTTTTCATCTCTGTATGTGTCGATTAACGACAAATACAGAGATGGAATACGGCACATACATCCCAATAGAGAATGCGAGATACACACACCGGTGGAAATTTGGATCGTTCTTTCTGCATGCTAGCTGGGGGAAGGTCAAACCCTTGATGGACACTTCAGACTTTACATCAACTTGTCTCTGTTTTTGTGGTGTTGAGGATTTCACCTCTTTTTTATCTACTCCGGTTGTTCATCTCGTTGTTGAGATATTTCAGTGTGTAGAGAGCTGAGTTGTATATTTGGTTACACAAGCAATCTATGGGAGTAATCCTCCAGCTCACCTTGATGCAGATTTTCACTGCGCTCTGCGCCTGGATCTCCGTGACGGCTCAAGGTGTTGTAGACAGAAGGGACGAGCAAAAGTAGATGGTCCAGCGCAGTCAAATTTAAAATAGAACGTAGTTCCAATTTTATTTGGATTATTTAAAACAAGATCATTCCCGAATGCAAGGGTGAAAACATGGGTAAGGTGCCTACGCGTTTCAGACGTACACCACGTCCTTCCTCAAAGCTTTCTTGCCATGAGGATGTACGTGGTGTACGTCTGAAATGTGTAGGCACCTTACCCATATTTTCACCCTTGCATTCGGGAATGATCTTGTTTTAAATCATCCAAATAAAATTGGAACTACGTTCTATTTTAAATTTGACTGTGCTGGACCATCTACTTTTGTTTATTCCTTTTGTATATTTGGCTGTTAACCATAGGCTGATTGCATGTAAATATGAAACACACACAAAACCACATGAGATGTATGAGAAAGTCAAAGATTCAAAAGAAAAACTCTACACAGGCTGATTATAGTGAGTGGTAAAGTATTGGAACTGTAATTATATAATGTAATAAATTGACTAGAAAAATAAAAAAAATGTAAACAAAATATTTTAATATTTTAAAAGTATAATTTCTATGGGTTGGTCGTACTTAAATAGGCAGAATTTTTGTTTTACATGTTTGAGATTTTAAGATAATATTATTATTGCTTTAACTATTTCAAAAACAGTTTACGGTATTAAAATAAATCATATTTTGTACCAATTAAATTCTTCAATCTGGTACATAAAAACAAATTTCGTAACAGATCTTAAAGATGACTTTTTCAAATCAGATTTCTGTCGGTAAAGGGGCTTTGTTTTGTGGATTACATATAAAATTTCTGTAGGTCAACTATAAGTGACATTATTATTATTAGTATTATTATTATTATTATTATTATTATTATTAATAATATTATTATTATTATTATTATTATTACTATTGTTGTAGTTGTTTTAAATACTAATAGTAATTAATATTATTTCTATTAGTTTTGTATAATGATGATAATAATTACTATTATTTTTATTTATTTATAATGCTTATTATCATAAGTAGTAATAGTATAGTTATCTTATTGTATTATTTTTTAAGAGTAATAATAGTAATTTTTATTATTGTATTTTTTTATTATTATTATTATTATTAATATTATTAGTTGTATCCATTAAATATAATAATTATTATTTTTTTATTATAAAATATCTGTAAATGCATTAAATATTAATTATTATTATTATTATTATTATTATTTATTGTATTATATGTTTTATTACTATTATTGTAAGTTGTTTTTTAATTTTTTATATTAACTATTAGTTTTGAAAATAATAGTAATTATTATTATTAAGTGTATTATTTTTTGTTAGATTATAATTGTTGTCAATATTATTTTTACTATAGTTGGATAAAAAATATATAGAGAAATAACCTGAGATGTTTTTGTTGTCCTTTCCCTAGCAAACTATTATTTTTCATTTCTATTCAGTACCTTTTTGAATTTTATATTCAAACAAAAAATCTTTAATTGCAAATGAGGCCTGCGTTCATAAGCAGTATAGCATAGGTGTAGTCTAAATGTGATGTATTCATTGAGAATAATAATAAGGCAGCAGGACTACGTATTTTCAGAATATAATAATAAATTGCTTTATTAACATTTAAACTAATTTACACTCAATTTATTATTTCCTGATATTAAAGGTGATTACTTAATGAGGAGCCCCACTGATGTTATGGGACTTTTACACATGTATGACATGAATGGGGTCAAGTATAATACCACCATATCAAAATACAGTGGTATACGCAGATATTTTTTTTTATATGCAGAATCTGCATAAAAGAAATGCGGCATGCTCCATCAGATGTTGTATATGAGTCCTCCCGTAGAAATATTTAAATCAAGCACTATTTTAATATTATTATTATTATTGTTGTTGCAGTTTTAATATGATTATTATTATTATTATTATTATTATTATTATTATAATATAACACTATTACTTTCAAAAATAATAAAAAATTATAACAATAAAAAAAAATATATAGTACAAAAATAATTAGTAATACAAAAAGTTTTCTGGTTAAAAAAAGTTGGCTCATGTAAGCAACCGTTTTCTAAATGGAAGTCGAGCTTCTTCAACCCTTGCTGTAATTGTTGAAGCTTCTGGCCAGACATTTCCCTAAAGCGGCCATAAAGCATGGACGGGCAAGATCTGCCAGAGCAAGAGCAACTCTCAGGGTATGTTCACACGGCCTATTTTCAGACGTAATTCGGGTGTTTTACGCCTCGAATTACGCCTGAAAAGACGGCTCCATTACGCCTGCAAACATCTGCCCATTACTTGCAATGGGTTTTATGATGTTCTGTTCAGACGAGGTGTCATTTTACGCGTCGCTATCAAAAGACGGCGCGTAAAAAAGACGCCCGCGTCAAAGAAGTGCATGTCACTTCTTTGGACGTTTTTGGAGACATTTTTCATTGACTCCATTGAAAAACAGCTCTAATTACGCCCGTAATGGACGCCGCGAAAAACACGAGTACTTGTAAAAACGTCTGAAAATCAGGAGCTATTTTTGCCTGAAAACAGCTCCGTAATTTCAGACGTAATATGTTAAGACATGTGAACATACCCTAAGAGAGCAGCTTTCCATCCTAGATTGTAGCAGGGGGTTATAAGCAGGAGACCCCTCCCTTTGACGTCTTTATACCCTAATAGGGTATATGGACAGTAGTTGTTTTAATGACATCACCTCTAATGGCCTGGACTACATGGCAATGTTTGGTCTTGGGCAATCTGACGTAAAATTGACTGGTTTACCGCACCATGACTTGAATTTTTGAATCAGGACGCCTGGCAACGTCATAAAAAAATCTGATCTTGTTCTCCATAGAGTCGATAATTTGAATATTTGTGCCATAGATTCAAAGTTTTGAATTTATATATCTGTGTAATAATGATTCAAAATTAAGTTTTCTGTGTACAACTGAACGTCAATATGATATTTACCTGGACCTGAATCGTATTACAGGGAATCGTCTTTTCTCCACTGTCTTCTTCTTTCTCTTACTCCAGGCCGACATTCCAGTATCTTCAACATTTTCTGGCTTTTGTTTATGCAATTGAAGAAATTAATACCAGTAAAGATATATTGCCCAATATGTCCCTGGGTTTCCAGCTATATGACTCTTGTGATAGTGATTCCCTTGCAATAATGAGCACGTTAAACATCCTGTCTGCGGGTCAAGACCTAATTCCAAACTATTCCTGTGAGAAGACACCAAAAATAGCAGCATTCATTGGCCATTTATTATCTTCATCAACATATACAATTGCACAAATAACTCAGTTGTATGGATATCCTCTGGTAAGAGCACAGGTTGGTTCACCTGCATGAATATATTCAGGATTCAGCAGCATATGTAATGGCAAGGTGGGGTCCCTAGTGGTGGCTGTAGGCAGCGAGAATTTGATAATGTAACTATAACTGTGTGAAGAGAAACAGGGATTTGGAACTTTGCTTCAGGAAAACAGAGCCCTGAACAATATAAATATATTTTGTGAAATTAATCAGAATACAGAAATTTGGACCCTATGAAATGAATAAACAAAATGTCAGTGACTCTTTATCCATTTTACAGCACTAGACCACCAGGTATGGACCCATTAGCTTATTTACCACCATTCACCACTAAGGTAGAGCACACCCTAGACCACCAGGTATTTACCAATTAGCTTCTTTACCCCAACTCACCACTAAGGTAGAGCACACCCTAGACCCCCAGGTATGTACTTATTACTTTATCACCATTGACCATTAGGGATGAGCCCACAGACTTTTGGCACAATGGCGGCTCACCAACTTTACTTTAGGACAGGGCTTTCAACTATTCCCTCGTACAGAGGCAGAAACCTATTTGCCTCCAGGCCCTTTTCTCTCTGGCAGCGCCACCCACCATATAGCAATGTCTCTTGCAGGAAAGCTCCCATACAACTCCACCCACCATCACCAGACGCACTCTAGCTTCACTGTCTCTCCATCTCGTGCTTGCCAGCGCTACAAACATCATACTTTTATCAGGACCATAGCTCGTACAATGAACCCTGATGGGCGGGAATTTTAGAACCACCCTATCCCTATGCTGGTTACGTCCCCACACTGTTGGTGGTGTGAACAATCTATTATAAGATGGCATCTAGTCCCTTTCTCTACGGGCCATAAAGACAAAGGGAGGCACCATTGCCTGCTTCACAAATCACAATACAATGGAATAAAGTAATCACAAATATATACATATATGATATAGCAACAATCCTTCTACAGGATAGGGACCATGGAGAAAACATGCACAACTCCTTGCATTTAAAGGAACAATAGCATCTTTACTGTTCAACACTTGTGCAAATCCATTAGCAGACACTTTTTAGTATACCCATGAATTTCAGACTATAGAATTTCATAAAACAACCCATGTATGCCGATGGACTGGGAAGCTGAGCGAGCGGTGTACAGGCTCATAGACTTTCTATTGAGCCCATGCACCACCTGTTCGGCTTTTAGAGAAAAGCCGATCAGAAACTAAGCAGAACAGCACTCACCGAATCGCTTCTGCCGCTTCATTTGAACAATGGGTGGGTGTGTCAGTAATCAGACCCCTACCATCAGTGCTCGAACCCCCACCATTGACAACTTATGACATGTCACTATATTTTTTTATAGTTTAGTTACATTTTAGGCCACTGTCCGCCACTGTTAAAATTAGGGACGAACTGTGATTTTACCACGCTCACCACACAACCAATATTAGTTGTGAAGAACTAGTCTTAATCTATTTGTGCTCTTATGTGTGTATTATTACCTATGATATTTATTTATAGATAAGCTATGGTGCAATGGATCCCGTGTTTAATGACAGGATACAATTTCCATCAGTTTATCGAACTATTCCGAATGAGTATCATCAGTTCCAAGTGATCCTACAACTTCTGATGTACTTTCAATGGACATGGGTTGGCATAATTTCCACAGATGATTACAGTAACAATAAGGCTTCTGAGGAACTGAGGCAACAGATGACAAGAAAAGGAATATGTGTGGAATTTCTAGCTGTTATATCCACGTTGAAAGATGTTGAAAAACTCATTGGGGTGGTGAAGACGTCATCATCAAATGTTATAATCCTATATATCACTTCTGAAGCTTTTTTAAAAATTCTGCACAGTGGCAACTTTAAAAGGCTGCCCAGTAAAGTGTGGATATCCTCTGTCAATCTAAACATAATTACAGAACTCGAATTCAAATTGTACCTATCTCCTCTCAATGGTTCCCTACTGATATTGGTCCACAAAAAGAACATAGATGGTCTACAAGAATTTTCGTTCAATGCTTTTCACAATGTACAATATAATCCCTTTTTGGAAAGTTTTTGCATTACCCATTTTGGGTTTTGGCATATTTTGAACAATGACAAAAATAAAACAAATAATCTATGGGTGAAACGTTTAGAAAGTGAAGGCACATCGACCTATACTTTTACATATACAATTTACAATGCTGTTCACCTTTTGGCCAAGGCTTTGCATGAAATGTATACAACTAAACAATCTACCGTTAGCGGGATCCACAAGGTAGCATTCTCCATTAACTATGTGATATTGTTTAATTTATAGTTTTGTTAATTTTTTATAATATCAAGTCATGTCATGTCAATTACATACCTATAAGTGTTTGGTAGTAGAAATTTTAAAGAGGACCTGTCACTAGGTCATATAAGGTGGACTGGTTCAATGACCTGAATAGCACTGTCTCGCTGATTCAGCACTGTTTTTTTTTTCTAGACCCGTTCCAGAGATATGGCCACTGTTGTGTTGGCTCCCTATTTGCTAATTTTCTGTAGTTAGTCAATGGGGTGGAGCTAGCTTCCCTGTCTCTGATGCTAACCAATCAGCGCTTGAGGGTAGTTCAAGCCGCGTTGGCCAACTACAGAAAATTAGCATAGCGGGAGCAAACATAAAGTGGGCCAATTCTCTGGAATGGGGGGCGGGGGTCCAGGAAAAAAGTGCTGGAATCATGGAGACAGCGCTATTCAGGTCATTTAGCCTGGTTAACCTATATGAACTAGTGACAGATCCACTTTAAATGTACTTCATAGTCCTACTTCCTCATATTCCATAGCTTATTTACCTTTAAAGGGGTTGTTTTATCACTATGCGCTAATAGGACTTATGGATGTAATAGAAGGGGGTCCCTGCTTGAGAGCCGCCTCTTAAAGCCTCAGCAGACAGCCACTAACACATACTGGGTCTCACTTTAACAGAGTTAGGCCATCCATGGACGTAAATTTATTTGACTTGCCGAACATATGATACATTTCCTCTGCAGTGCCCACTGTATGGCTTGATGTGGCTTCTCGTGGAAAGAGCATTTGATCACTAGGGGTATCCATTTAGTTATGCTACACAGTAGAACTAATATGTCACGATCCAGGGGTATGTGGACCCACTAGGCCGCTCCGCCGTAGCGGAGTGGCAGCTAACCAAGTCACAGTGTAAAGAGTTTGCCAGACACAGGTTCTGTGTCGACGCCCGGGGTTAATCAGCCTTCATCAGCTCCAAGGTCTGCTAGAGTGACGCGATCTGTTACCACTCAGTCTTGCAGGCTGAGGAGAGGGAGAACCTATCACAACCTGTCCTGACGGTTCTAGCTCCCGCCCTTGGTCTATTTATACTCTCACTTGCAGCTTGTTCCTTGCCTGTGATTCTCTGGTTTCCTGGCTCTGCTATTCCTGCTATTTACCTGATTGACCGCTGTAACTTATTGACCCTGGCTTGCCTGACTATTCTCCTGCTCTGTTTTGCTACTACGTACTCTCCTGGTTTGATTCGGCTCGTTCACCACTGCCTGTTGCTCACGGTTTTTCTGTGGGCAACTGCCCCTACTTTCCCCTTTGCTTCTGTGTGCCCTTGTCTTGTGTTGTCTGTCTTGCACTTACTGAGCGTAGGGACCGTCGCCCAGTTGTACGCTGTTACTTAGGACGGGCCGTGCAAGTGGCAGGGACTGAGTTGCGGGTAGATTAGGGCTCATCTGTCGTCTTCCTACCCCGATTCATTACACACAGTCTGTGCAAAATCTATAAAATGTTTGTAGCACAAAGGTACCTGAAATAGTCCAGAAGGTAGTAGAGGCTTTGGTACAGATGGGATTTGACATGGCAGATAGCGCCAGATGTGGTGGATGATAACAGGTGTGGCAGATGGCACCAGACGTGGTGTAACAGAAGGCATGGCATGTGACACCAGGCGTGGTGTCTAACAGCAGGTGTGGCAGGTGACAGCAGGTGTGGCAGCTACACAACAAGACTCCAACACTAGAAAGGCTCAGGAACAATCAAAGGACGGGATACAGGTAGCAGGGTAAGGGATCACTGGTAGCTGGAAACGACTAAGGGACCATTAGCAATACGAACATGGGTAGACAACAACAATGCTCAGGCAAGGAGTGAAATGGCAGAGCCCTTTTTATACTATACCTAGATGGAGAACACCAAGAAAATCCCCAAAATATATATTGTAAATATACATCCCTATTGTATGTAATGTCTAAAGGGGGACGGGCATACAGGCCCATAATAAACATGGTAGTAACGGTGGATAACCAGCTGAATGAAACAAATACCTAAAGATTGGAGTCTGACACACCAAAGATCAATTAAAAATATATAAATTTATTGAATCAAATATAAATAAACATAACAAACACATTAAAAGCATAGAGATAATTGCCACAGTGCGGATAGACAACCAGACAATAAAGTACAAAAAAGTACAAAAGATGGCAATGTATAGACAATGAGAGACATGACCGTATAATGTATGACACAATGCACTGAATGTGCAAGAATAAGGGCCACATTGACCAAAGAAGCCTGCTCCCCTGATGTCAATTAGAACTATACATAGAAAGATAATCACAGGAGCCAAATGTATATGGACATGGTATGGTACAATAATAGATGTAACAGTGCATACACCGATATATTACCTCTGCACAATGTGCTAGAGCCCCTTACCCATGTCAGGAACCACAATGTCTGGCGTCAACCCCAACGCGTCTGAAACCCCCAGCCGAAATGCGCGTTGGGGTTGACGCCAGACAGTGTGGTTCCTGACATGGGTAAGGGCTCTAGCACATTGTGCAGAGGTAATATATCGGTGTATGCATTGTTACATCTATTATTGTCCCATACCAATCTTTAGGTATTTAGAGACCTTTTTATAGTCCAGGATGATATAGGAAATAATTAATTAATTACATATGCGCACGATGGCCCTTTAATACCAGGACAGAGCGACCGCGGGCCCCCCAGCGGACATTACAGGACAGAGTGACCGGAGGTCTGCGGTCGTGGCAGTCATCAGGTTAGGGAAGGCAGTGGTCCGCGACCGCGGCCATTACATAATATTTCTCAGAACAGGTTTGATCATAAAAAATTCCATTAATTCTAAAATCTTTTTCATATCTCCAGCTGAATAATTACATGAAATATATTCATTTAAGAAAACCCGGAGAAGACCTATTTTTTACTACAAACGGTGATGTAGTAAATAGTTTTGATATTCTAAATTGGATCCTTTATCCAAATGGTACATATGAGGGGAGGCATGTCGGTACTCTCTTATCATCACAACAACTAGCAATTAATACAAGCGCTATTGTGTGGAACAAATATTTTACAGAGGTGAGTATTAAAATAGTTAAAGCCAAAGTCCATCTTCCATACCAAAATGTGTTTATGCTTCCAATGCATCTAAATTGCACTAGGTCTTTATTTAAAAATATCCTATGATTTTATGTCTACAGCTCTTTTACAGACCTATGTGTCTCCATGGTAACAGACTACAAACAAACCTTGAGTAGTCTGAGCCTGCATTCCTGCTCCTTCCATCTGTCCCCTTATGTATTGTAGCTTATCAAAAAGTAAGTGACAGTAGAAAGTATGACTGCAAGATCAGACTACACAACTATTTGCAAAACTTTGTATGCTTTGGAGCGATGAACACAAGTGGTTGCAAAAATGTATAAAAACGGTATAAAAATAAATGACTTAATTAGTTACAGGGGATCAAATGTAGTCATTCAGTGGCGGTATTATTGGGATACTGAACAGTATTTTTATTTGGGCACTGAATGGCATGTATGGTATGGAAGTATTTGGCATTTTATGACAATACAGAATGGGTAAAAAGTGCATATGTATCTGTGTTTTATGTGTCTCTCTCTCTCTCTATATATATATATATATATATATATATATATATATATATATGTGTAGATATAGATATTGAAATTACAAAAACAATTATCTGCAAGGGGGGCCCTGATTTGCTTGTTTCTAGGGGGTCATACTTTCTATAAAACATGCTCTATTAGTAGAGGGATTGTCCCTTGCTCAGGACCTCCCTATATGAACTAAAGAATTTTGAGCATCAAACCGTCCAAAGATTTTATTATGGAATTGACACCAGTAGAAACATTGTTAGCTGGTCTTCCATATAAAAGGAAGATATTTTTTGTTTTATCTAAAAACATCACAATTTATTTGTATATTTTTCAAGATAGCATTGATATCCTGGCCTAAATAAAATATGATTCACTGATTTGCTGATACATTTTGTTAAGATGTTGTATATTTAATAAATGATACAGATTTCTTGTTCTTTTTAACGTTAAGATTCCACAGTCCCTGTGTAGTGACAGATGTTCTAAAGGGAATCGAAAATCACTCCAATTGGGAAAATTGCCCTGCTGTTTTGACTGTGTCCCATGCTCTGATGGGGAGATTGCTAATTTATCAGGTGTGGTTCAAACAATGTGCAGAGATGATAGGAGATAGATAGATAGATAGATAGATAGATAGATAGATAGATAGATAGATAGATAGATAGATAGATAGATAGATAGATAGATAGATAGATAGATAGATGTAGCCAGCTTTATCTTGACTTTTAACGCATTAAATACAAAGTGGCAAGAAACTTTAACTTTTGACTATTTTAATGACATCTCAATGGCTTTTGTTGTGTGATATTGTGCCGCAGCAGTTATCATATAAGATAGATAGATAGATAGATAGATAGATAGATAGATAGATAGATAGATAGATAGATAGATAGATAGATAGATAGATAGATAGATAGATAGATAGATAGATAGATAGATAGATAGATAGATAGATAGATACAGCATTTGGAAAGTCTTCAGATCCTTTCACTTTTTTCAAATTTTGTTATGTTGGCTTTATTATACACTCAATACCCAATAATGACAAAGTGACAAAGAGAATTTTAAAAATGTTTGCAAATTTATTAAAAATAAAAAACTCACATTTCAGATGGACTGAAGTATTCAGACCGTTTGCTATGACACTTGAAATTTAGCTCTGGGGGCCGCCCATTTCTGTAGATCCACCTCTGCTAAATTCATTTAATTGGACATGATTTGGAAAGACACACCCTTGTCAATGCATATCAGAGCAGAAACCAAGTCACGAGGATGAAAGAACTGCGTGTAGAGCTCAGGATTGTGTGCAATGAAAGGTAACAAGAGCACTTTGGCCTCTGTAACAACTGGCAGTTATGTGGACAACTGGGCCACTCTGCCGTAACAGAGCAGCAGCTGATTAACAAAGTCTAGGGCTGTCAGTGTTGTAAAAGTACCTGCATAGTCAGAGGTGGGCTTGTGCCAGACAATCAGAGTAAGCAGGCTTGTGCAGGATAATATAACTTTACTAGGACACCGAACTGGAGTAGTGCAGTCAACTCGGACACTAGACTTGGCTAGGACACCGGACAGGAGTAGTGCAGTCGTCTCGGACACTGGACTTGGCTAGGACACCGGACAGGAGTAGTGCAGTCGTCACAGACTCTTGACTTGGCTAGGATACCGGACAGAAGTAATGCAGTCATCTCGGACACTGGAATTGGATAAGACACCAGACACAAGTGGTGAAGTAATTTCAGGCGCTTGACCTGGCAAAAGTACACCGATGGGAAGTAATCTCGGACACTCAGCATGGCACAGGCACCAGACACAGATGGTGAAGTCATCTTGGACACTCAACTTGGCATGGGCACTGGAGACAGATCGTGAAGTCATCACGGACACTTGATTGGCACAAGAACTGGACACAGATACTGGATACAGGATATGGGATGCAGGATACGGGATACAGGATAGAGTTAAGGAACCATTATCAAGATAAACGCTAAAAAGACACAACATTGCTCTGGTAAAGAGGGATTGGGAAGAGCTCCTTTTAAAGTCTCAAGTCTGCTGGTATAGGTTGAGGGAGAAGTTAATGGTGTGTCCGCTGGCCCTTTAAGAGCAAAGGCGAGCGTGCGCGCACACTATGAGAATTAGCCAGGGAAGAGAGCAGTGTGCGTCAGCATCTCTGGAGGAGACGCCGGCAAGGCTTCAGTGTCCTGCGGTCGCAGTCAGCATTTACAGGCATTACAGCCTCCATAATTCTTAAATGGAAGAAGTTTAGAACAACCAGCACTCTTCCTGGGGCTGGTCGCCCCACCAAGCTAAATAATCAGTTAAGAAGTGCCTTGGTAAGAGCAGGTGACCAAGAACCGAGTCGTCACACTGGCTGAGCTCTAAACATCTGTGACCTCCGCAGCAGACATTACAGTACCCCCCTTACGTCCCCTCTCCTTATCTCCAGAGTGCAGGAGGAACTTTTTGACAAGAGCTGGAGCATCCACATTCTCTTCAGGTTCCCAAAACTTCTCCTCAGGACCAAAACTCTTCCACTCCACTAGGCAGAAGGTCTTCCCTCCTATCTTCTTGTAGTCCAGGATCTCTTTTATCTCAAAGACAATGGAAGCACCACTAGGAGAAATTGCAGGGCCAGGGGATTTGCTGTATCGTTCAGTACCACAGGCTTCAGGAGAGACACATGGAAAGAGATATGAATCTTGAGATTAGGGGGTGGCTGTAGCTTGTAAGACACAGGGTTGATTTGTTATAGAGTTTCAAAAGGACCGAAAAATCTGGGAGCGAATTTGTAGGAGGGGATTTTCAGACTAATTGTAAAGGATCTGCCAGGCACTACGTCTGGGTATACTCCCAGGATTAATCAGTCGACACCTGAGGCCAGACCTCTGAGACTGACACCTGCTCCCACCAATCAGGGTGACAGGCTCAGGAGTGGGAGAGCCTATCGCGGCCTGGTCAGTCAGAGTTAGCTCCGCCCCCTGTCCATTTATACCTGCCGTTTTCTCTTCCTCCTTGCTTGTTATTCTTCTTGGATTCCTGGCCCCACTGCTGCCTTGCTCCAGCCTGCTTCTGCCGTGCTTCTGCCTTGCTTCAGTTCCGTTTATCCTGCGTTGCTCTGCCCCTGGCTTGCTTCTGCTCCGTGCTCCCGTTTGTATACTCCACTACTTCCTGATCCTGACTGGCTCATTCACCGCTCCGTTTCCTCGCGGCGTTGCGTGGGCTACTGTATTCCCTTGCGTGTTCCCTGTTTGTACTCCCTTGCACTTAGACAGCGTAGGGACCGCCGCCAAGTTGTACCCCGTCGCCTAGGGCGGGTCGTTGCAAGTAGGCAGGGACAGGGCGGTGGGTAGATTAGGGCTCACTTGTTCCCAGTGGCGGATTATCATATGGGCGTTTCGGGCGGCCGCCCGGGGCCCGAGGCTTCCAGGGGGCCCATGGCAGCCCGAAACGCACATTATCTCGTAAATCTATTCAGCGCGCTAGCGCTGCTAACGGCCGAAGATGGGGAGGAGCAGGGAATTCGCCGGGATCCAGGGGTAGGACACGCCTCCCTGACAGTGCGGGCCGCCGCCATTGAGTAACAGAACAGCGACGGACGGCTGTTCTGTTACTCCAAAGCAGCAAGAGAAGAGCCGGCGGGCGGTCACCGGCGCTGAGGTCAGTACAGGATTATCCTCCTGCCCAACTGGTTCCCGACCGCTGGCTGTATTTTTACGGCCAGCGGTCAGGGACGGGTGCTTAAAACCCGAGCCATAGACTTTCTACGGCTCGGGTTTTAACTTGCTGCCCGCGCGATCGGGCAGCTGAATGTCGGGTCTCCGGCTGTCAGTGACTGCCGGGGACCCTGAGGAGAAGACAGAAGCAGCTTTCGCTGCTTCTGTCTTCTCCGATGTCTTCTTACACAGCGTTCAATGAACGCTTGTGTACAGGAATAGAGACAGCAGCAGCGGCGCTGTCTCTATTCCTCCCGGTGATCATGTGACAGGTCACATGATCGCCGGGTGCCGTTAGTGGCAGACTGTTGCTGGGTCTTACTAGACCCAGCACAGCCCTATTAGTGACAATCGTCACTGTGAGAGGGCTGATTTCCCCTGTAACTGGGGCTGCTGTGCAGCTCCAGTTACAGTGGAAAAACATGGTGTAAAACAAAGAGAAAGTAGATATAAAGTTCCCCAAAGGTCTTTTTTGACCTTTGAGGATCAGAACATAGTAATAAAAAATAGTAAAGTGCAAAAAAAATAAATAATAATAAATACACATAAAATACCCACCCCAAAAAAAACGTTCCCCCCCCCCCGCCAATCATTGTTGTAACGCTAGCGCTGACCCAATTACCCTAATATAGACATGTAATATATTAAAATTTACGGTAGACAATGACGATCACAGATAAAAGGTCTATTTTAGGGTAAAACAATGTTATTACCAAAAAAAAATAGCTGAAACGTAAAAAAGCTTCTTTTTTTACTATTATTTTCAAACTTTATGAATAAAAATTCTAAAATGGCAAAAAATGTGTGCATAAAAACGATAAAAAACGAAACCTGCATTGTCTACGGAAAAAACGTCGCAAAAATAACGTCGGTTTTATTTTTTTTTAATAAAAATGTGTGTTTGGTGCAACTTTGTAATTACGTTTTATTAAAAAATATTTTCACTTTTTGAGATACAGCTGCTTTGTATCCTGTATCCGTCAGGTCAGCAGGACTGACGGGATCAGTGAAACGGGCCCTGCGCTAAATTATAATCTTAGATGTGATAGATTTGAGGTGGATCCTGCGTGTCACTGATCCCGTCAGTCCTGCTGACCTGACGGATACAGGATACAAAGCAGCCGTATCTCAAAAAGTAAAAATATTTTTTAATAAAATCAATCAATCACACTGATACACAGACATACTATATATATATATATATAATTATAATATAAAGTTTTTAAATGTGTACATAACCTTGTGGCACTATATACAAGGGGGAGCGCTGTGTGGCACTATATACAAGGGGGAGCTCTGTGTGGCACTATATACAAGGGGGAGCGCTGTGTGACACTATATACAAGGGGGAGCGCTGTGAGGCACTATATACAAGGGGGAGCGCTGTGAGGCACTATATACAAGGGTGAGCGCTGTGAGGCACTATATACAAGGGGGAGCGCTGTGAGGCACTATATACAAGGGGGAGCGCTGTGAGGCACTATATACAAGGGGGAGCGCTGTGAGGCACTATATACAAGGGGGAGCGCTATGAGGCACTATATACAAGGGGGAGCGCTGTGAGGCACTATATACAAGGGGGAGCGCTGTGAGGCAAGGGGGGGCTGTGTAGTGCTATCCACCGTGGTATGTGTGTGGCGCTCTTTATAGGGGGGTTTTTTGGTGCTATTTACAAGAGGGGGAGGGCTGTGTGGCGCTCTCTACAGGGGGGCTGTATGGCACTATCTATAGGGGGCTGTGTGTAACGCTCTCTACGAGGGGGATGTGTGATATATAGAGGGGGCTGTGTATGGCGATATCTATGGGGGTGTGTAATATCTACAGGGGCTGTGTGTGGCACTATGTACAGGGGGCTGTGTGTATGGTGTTTTACAGTGTGTGGTATTATATTCAGGCGCGCAGTGTTTGGTGCTATTATATTTAGGGGTACACTATGTGGCACCATGATAACTTTATTTTCGTTTATAGGTGTGGAAATGTTGGAAAAGTGAGGAGACGTCTAAGTGGCAAATTCTGCAGAAATGAGTCATGGCCGGGAGAAGTCGTCATGAGCGCTGGACCGGATGGAGAAGAAAAGAGGAAAAAAACTACTAGAATCTGAGACGTCGTCACCTGTGAGTCACTAGATTTATAGAGAATCTGTCACCTCTCCTGACATGTTTATTATAGGAAATCCTTGTATTTCACAAAAAGTCTTTCTGCGGTCCAGGACTGATAGACAATTCCCCTTGTCAGGAGGTTGTGTCCCTGCACAGTGTGATCCTGTCAGTATGTAGGGACACCGCGCTGTGACAAGGGGAATCGTAACACTGTTAATGCTTGCCCAAAAAGGTAGTGTTAAAAATAGTTACGGTGAGGAAGGGGGGCCCAAGTTTGGGTAACAGCCCAGGGCCCATGGTCTACTTAATCCGCCACTGCTTGTTCCCTTCACCTCCTTCCTGCCATTACACTAATATTTTTTGACGATAACAAAGACTTTGATTCCAGGAAGAAATTGAGGAGGAATTTTTCTCTTTCTATCTGCAAATTTATTCATGCGGTCCACTGCCTGTAGGATCGCGGACGTGGTTTACTGCCAGATGTGAGGAAAGCATCCAAAAGAAGAATTGACAGCAGGCACTTGAGGTGTAGCCGGTACAGGAAGAGGAACATGTGGATGTTGGCTGTAAACAATGAAGAATGGAGAAGAAGCTGTAGATTCACTCCAGTGATTATTGTAAGAAAATTCGGCCCATGGAAGTAGATGCACCCAATTGTCATGTTTAGCAGATATAAAATGACGAAGATCATTTTCCAGTACTTGAATAATCCTTTCAACTTGGCCGTTAGATTGTGTGGAATTTAGACGTAAATTATACACCCCGAATAGACACGATATGGAGGGGTAGTCCGTGCAGACGAAAGATATGTTGAACAAACAAATCTGCCAAACGAGGAGCAGAGGGAAGGCCAGACAGAAGAGCGAAATGTGCCATCTTAGAAAAGCGATCCACAACGACCCAGACAGTGGTACATCCAGCAGAAGGAGGAAGGTTGGTAATAAAATCCATAACAATGTGTTGCCAGGGAGCATCAGGAATAGGCAGAGGTTGGAGCAGAACCAGCAGGCTTGGAATGGGTAGTCTTGATTTGGTCACAGTTGGAACAAGAAGAGACATAGTCGACAATATATTTAGGCAGCGTGGGCCACCAGTAGTGATGAGAAATAAAGTCCCGAGTCTTACGGACACCAGAGTGCCCAGCCAACTTGAAATTATGACCCCCAGAGGAGAATTTTTTTTCTCTAAGCAGGACGAACAAAAATTCTTCCAGGGGGAATGTTTCTAATCTGCAGAGGCTTAACAGAAATAATACTGGAAGTATCAATGATATGTTGAGGGTCCTCTTTAGAGTCATCAGTTTGGAACGACCTAGACAGGGCATCGACCTTTATATTTTTATCTGCAGGACGAAAGTGAAGTAGGTACCAGAATCTGGTGAAGAACAAGAAGAAACATAGTCCACAATATCTTTAGGCATCGTGGGCCACCAGTAGTGACGAGAAATAAAGTCCTGAGACTTACGGACACCAGACTGCCCACCCAACTTGGAATTATGACCCCAGATGAGATTTTTTTTTCTGTCAGCAGGACCAACAAAAATTCTTCCACAGGGAATGTCTCTAATCTGCAGAGGGTTAACAGAAATAATCCAAGAAGAATCAATGATATGTTGAGGGTCCTCTTTAGAGTCATCAGTTTCAAATTACCTAGACAGGGCATCGGCCTTTATATTTTTATCTGCAGGGCGAAAGTGAAGTACGTGAAGAACAGTGAACATCTGGCTTAACGAGGGTTTAGTCGTTTTGCAGACTGTATATACGTGAGATTCTTGTGATCGATGTAGATGATTATAGGATGAGTAGCCCCCTCTAGAAGGTGCCCCCACTCTTCTAAGACTAATTTGACAGCCAGTAACTCATGGTCCCCAATGGAGTAGTTACGCTCTGCAGGAAAGAAGAAATTAGAGTAGAATCCATAAGATATTACTTTACCCTTGGAGTTTCTTTGAAACAGAAGTGCTACAGCACCAATTGAAGAAGCGTCAACCTCCAAGGGGAACT
Organism: Rhinoderma darwinii; assembly: GCF_050947455.1. NCBI lineage: Eukaryota > Metazoa > Chordata > Amphibia > Anura > Rhinodermatidae > Rhinoderma > Rhinoderma darwinii. Next base: position 11,638,753 of record NC_134698.1, on the reverse strand, counting down.
GCTGAGACACATCAGGATAGTGAAGGACGGAAACTGAAGTGAAGTCTCTCTTGAGGTTGGTGAATGCCGACGTTAGCGTCCACTCCTTTCTTGATGGGGCTGAGATTGGAGCAGTAAGAGACGAGAAATTTGGGATGAATTGATGGTACAAAATCTCTGTATGACACGGAGACCTTGATGACGTGGCAACTCTAAGATGGACTTCTCTTTCTCCAGATCCATCTGGAGTCCATGATCTGAAACTATATAGCCCAGGAAGGGCCAGGATTTCTTCTGAAATACGCACTGTTAAATTTTAGAGTAGAGACTATTCCCCCTTAACCGTGACAGTACTTGGTGAACATGCTTCCGGTGAGTCATCAGATCTGGTGAGTAAATCAAGAAGTCGTCCGGATATACCACCACACCGATATACAGTAGATCCCAGAAAATGTAGATTACAAATTCCTGGAACACAGCTGGAGCATTACACAGTCAAAAGGACATCACGAGATATTCATAGTGACTGTCTAGGGTGTTGAATGCAGTTCTCCATTCGTCACCTTGCCGACATGGCTTGGGTTTCAGCCAAGGAGAGAGGATAAACCCTTCCACGAGCAGGTGAAGCTTAAGGGAGCAATTCAATAGGACATTCATAAGGACGATGGGGAGGAAGGACTTCAGCCTCCTTCTTGTTGAAGACATCCGCAAAACAGACATACTGCGGAGGCAGCCCAGAGAGTGACTGAGGCATAAGGGATAGGACAGGATGAACCTGAGGCAGGCAACAGTGAGGACATTGGGGTCCCCAATGGAGGACCTCTCCAGAAATTCCAGTCGAGGACAGGAGCGTGTTGGCGAAGCCATGGGAGTCCCAGCAGGATAGGGTTAATAGCTTTCGGTAGGACATAAAAAGCTATTTCCTCCGTGTAAAGAACTCCCATTGCAACTTCAGAGGTTTAGTCACAGAAGGAATCGGATCTGGCAGGGGTTTACCATTCACTGAAACGACCGCCAGAGGTTTCTCCAGAGATATTGTGGGCAAGTGGAGACGGTCTACTAAAGCCTAGTAAATGACGTTTGCAGGAGCTCCAGAATCCAGATAAGCAGAAATAAAGTTTGATTCTTCATCAGTGGAGATTGTCACAGCAATAGATAGTTTTGGAGAGAATTTTGCAGTTGGCGTCGATCCACATAGGGTAGTCTCTCCTATCAACCCTAGGTGCTGGAGTTCCCAGCTTCTGGGGACATTGATGCACAAAATGATCCTTGTGGCCACAGTACAGACATAATCCTGCTGAACGTCTGCGCTGCCGTTACTGGTCATAAAGTCTGACTCTGTCCACCTGCATAGGCTTTCCGGGGGAACAACCGGAAGAGGCAGTAGGGGTCTCTGGAACTTGGGTGCCAGTTTGTAGGACATTTTTTCCCGACAAACTTCCTGGGTGCGTTCTTGGAACCTAATTTCGATCCATGTACCCAGCAGAATTAGGGCATCCAAGGTGGAATAACACTCACGAGCCACCAGCTCATACTTTGTTTAAGGAGCTAGTCCTTGCCAAAAGGTTGCTATCAATGCCTTATTATTGAAGCTCTGCTGCCAAAGTACGGAAGTGGATGGCATATTCCTATACAGTCAATTAGTCTTGACTTTGAGTCAGAAGTGAGGCAGCTGCAGAAGAAGTTAAGGCCGGTTCTTCAAATACAGAACAAAAAGTCTCCAGAAACAATTGTAGGTTTGAAGACTCCAGCCCCTCACATTGCCAGATAAGGTTCGCCCATGCCAGGGCTTTGCCAGGGAGGAGAGAGACAATAAAAGCCACTTAGGTCACTTTAGAGGAGAAAAGATGAGCGTGTAACTGAAAATGGATCTTGCACTAGTTGATAAATTCTCTACAATCTTTTGCATCTCCATTGTAATGAGGTGGAAGTGACAATGAAATTCCAGACCCAGAATTGACAGGTAGTAAAGTAGGAGGAGCAGCAAAAGATGTGAGATCCAGAAATGTGGCAATAGAGTTAACCCCCTGCAGGAGCTGATCCTGGCATGCTCAAAGATCTCGCATGTCCTTTTGCATCAGTTGGATCGGTGGCTTAGGTTGACAAGCGGAAACTATGGCCTGAACAAATTGTACTGACTGGCAGGTATGTGGACCCACTGGGCCACTCCACCAGAACGGAGCAGCTGAAGATAAACAAAGTCTACGGCAGTTAGTGAGGTAAAAGTACCTAGATAGCCAGGTGGGCTTGTGCCAGACAATCAGAGGAAGCAGGCTTGTGCAGGAAAATAGAACTTGACTAGGACACCGGACAGGGGTAGTGCAGTCGTCTCAGACACTGGACTTGGCTAGGACGCTGGACAGGAGTGGTGCAGTCATCTCAGACACTGGACTGATCTAGGACACCGGACAGGAGTAGTGCAGTAGTCTCTGGACTTGGCTTGGATACCAGACAAAGGTGGTGACGTCGTCTCGGACACATGACTTGGCACGGGTACCGGACACAGATGGTAAAGTCGTCTCGGACACTCGGCTTGGCACGGGTACTAGACACAGCTGGTAAAGTCGTCTCGGAACACTCAACTTGGCACAGACACTGGACACAGATGGTGAAGTCATCACAGACGCATGACTTGGCACGAGAACTGAATGAAGATAATGGATACAGGATGCGGGATACAGGATACAGCTAAGGAACCATGTGCAAGACAAACACTGGGAAGACACAACATTGCTCAGGCAAAGAGGGAGTGGGCAGAATTCCTTTTAAAGTCCCAGGTGTACTGGGATAAGTTGGGGGAGAAGTTCATGGTGAGTGTGCTGGCCCTTTAAGAGCAGAGGCGAGTGTGCGCACACACCCTATGAGCATCAGCAGGGCGAGGGAGCAGTGCGCGCTGGGCTCTCTGGAGGAGATGCCAGCAAGGCTTCAGTGTCCTGTGGTCATGGCTGCCGGTGAGTGGGGAATGTCGGTGGTCAGCGACCACAGGCATTACAGCCTCCATAATTCTTAAATGGAAGAAGTTTAGAAGGACCAGGAGAACAAACTCCCACCAAATGGAAGAAGTTTAGAACAACCACCCTTCACAGAGCTGGTCGCCCCACCAAGCTAAGTGATAGGAGAAAAAGGTCTTGGTAAGAGAGGTGCCCAAGGACCCAGTGGTCACTCTGACTGAGCTCCGAAGATCCTGTGTGCAGATAGGAGAAACTTCCAAAAGTCAAACATCACTGCTAATCACCTGCCCAATGCCTTCCCTACAGTAAAGCATGATGGTGGCAGCATCCTGCTGCGGACGTTTTTTCAGCGGCTGGAACTGCGAGACTGGTCAGGGTTGATGAATGAAGTACAGAGATATTCTTAATGAAAACCTGATTCAGAGTGATTTAGACCTTACACTGGGCCAAAGGTTCTCCTACCAACAAGACAATGTCCCTAAGCACACAGCCAAAACAACACAGGAGTCGCATGGGGATAACTCTGTGAATGTCCTTGAGTGGCCCAGCCAAAGCCAGGACTTTAACCCAATCGAACACCTCTAGAGAGACCTGAAAATGGCTGTCCACCCACGTTCCCCATCCAACCTGACGGAGCTTGAGAGGATCTGCAGAGAAGAAGGTTCTTCAAGGATCTGAATACTTATGTTAATGCAAGATTTTAGTTTTTCCTTTTCAATAAATTAGCAAAGATACTAAAATTCTGTTTTTACTTTGTTATTATGAGGTATTAAGTGCAGAATCATTGGGAAAACGTGAATGTTTTTTATTTTAGAACAGGGCTCAAAATCACAATATGTGAAAAAACTGAAAGGGTCTAAAAACTTTCCAAATGCATTGTACATAGATATGACAGAGAGAAAGAGAGATAAATGAGATAGATAAAAATAGATGAGACATGTTTATGTGAAGATATATCATTGATGATTACGTCTTTAATTCTTAGGAATGGAAAACTGTATAGAGTGCCCTGAAGAGTTCTGGTCAAACATGAACAAGACTGTGTGTATAAGAAGGACCATAGAATACCTTTCATATTCCGACCATCTAGGTTTATTATTGGCTGGTATAGCCATAACCTTTGCTGTAACCTCTACTTCAGTAATGATCATCTTCGTGAAGCACAGGAACACCCCCATAGTAAGAGCCAACAACCAGCACCTCAGCTACGTCCTCCTTATAGCACTTACCCTGTGTTTCATGTGCTCGCTTTTATTCATTGGTCATCCCATGGACGTCACCTGCCTCTTGAGACATTCACTTTTTCTCTTTGTATTTTCAGTCGCTATTTCCTCTCTGTTGGGTAAAACCGTTACAGTTATCATTGCCTTTAATGCAGCCAAACCGGGGTGCAAGTTAAAAAAATGGATGGGTTCAAGGGTCTCCATTGTTTTAACCACTATATGTTCTTTAGGAGAATTTCTTATCTGTGTTACCTGGATAATATGTGCCCCCCCAGTTGTGGAATTTGATAGTAAGATAGCACATGATAAGCTGATCTTGCAGTGTATGGATATATCAACGTTTCATTTTTATCTTGCAATCTCATATATAGGTTTATTGGCTTTATTAAGCTTCATCGTCGCCTACTCAGCACGGCAACTTCCCGACAACTTCAATGAGGCTCAGTATATTACATTTAGTATGATCGTGTTTTCTAGTGTGTGGCTGTCCTTTATACCCACTTACCTGAGTACTAAGGGCAAGTATACGGTAGCGGTAGAAATCTTTGCCATCCTGATCTCAACCGCTGGATTACTGATGTGTATTTTTACCCCAAAATGCTATGTTATACTTCTAAAGCCAGAGCTCAATCACAAAAGACACATAAATATTACTAAAAAAAAATGAGGAATAAAAACGTACTTCCTGCCATTGTATTGCCTTTTTCTTTCTCGGACAGGGAGTAGCTATCTGAAAATTACCAATGTCAGACATATTAGCTTTAGTCTATAATGTTAGCTTAGTTTTTCTTAAAGGGAAACTCTACAAAAAAAAATTTCTACATAAGTGTACTCTTAGATCTGTCAGTATATGTTGCTATAGTTATAGGCAGCATAATATATCTCCAGATCTGAAGGACAAATAGCACAAGAAATATTGTGTTTGTTGTATTCATGAGGGGGGCAGTCACCAAACCTCCACCCACATCCTCCTGCCATTTACACTGTTGAGCAAAGCTGCCTCTAAATATTGTAAATGGTGTCTACCATGACTGGTATGAAGGGCAGGAGGAGATGGAGAGATGCGGGGTTACCACCAAATCCTCCTGTCCCTAGTGGTTAGGGGTGTGGTGATGTCATCCAGCACTAGAAATACCCATGCTAATATTTGCTATGGGGCCCCTCTCCTCTATGTACACCCCTGTTCTTAGATCTTGATTTATAATATGATTCCATTAAATAGGGCATAATATAATACTGACAGATCTACTTTAACCGTACCTTATTTTATCATGTCCTCCAGTAACTGTTGAAGATTATGTCCAGGTCCATTTCCATGGATTGGCTGATATTTGGCTGCTGGTGATATATCCTTTATATGCTTTCATAATAGAGATGTGTTACCACTTCATAAATGGCAGAGCTTTCAGGATTACAGAATTGGGGCCTGCGAGAACAATCTGTCTCCCCCCCCCCCCCCCCTTACACTTCTCTTTGTAGAACACAGAGTCCCCAGAGCAAAATGGTGGATGGTAGCTGGGCTTTAGGGTCAATAAAAATGAGCAAAAATCCATTATAGAAAAAGTAATCAGTTTCAATATATAATATACATATCATGCTGCCACTGGAATTTTTTATTACAAAAATAAGGGCTGAACGGTAAGTCAATAGAGACATCATTTAGAGAGGAAGTAGCTAGCTTCTCCTCCTATTGGTTTTAAAAAAAAATGAATATATAGTTGGCAGCCTATGATATACAGTAACTGCATGTTTTCTTGCTATGAAGTGTTTGTAAATGCCCTTGAAATAAAACAACTGAAATGATAAGCAAATGTATTCAATAAATTAATAAAATATTACCTTATAAATAATAATAAAAAAATAATATAATGTTACATTACAGTTTATATTTTATTATGAGAATAAAGTAATTGCATCCACATCATTGTCTCCATACAGTCCCTATACCGGTATTATACACTATGTTTTTGTAGCCTTATAAATATTTTTTTCTGGAGTGGGGCAGAGTTTAAAGGGGTTGTCATGCCATGGGGCGGATTTTCATACTGATGACCTATCTTGTAGATGATTGGTGTGGTCCGATACCAGACCCCGCACCTATCAGCTATTTCAGCTTCCTTTGGGCACCGGATGTTATGCAGTGGCCTGTGTGGGAAGCAGATGGCTCCGGTCACAGTATAGCAGCCGTGCTGCTGTATTGCAACTCTGGTCCTATTCACTTGCGCTGTACTGTCACCGGAGCCATCTGCTTCCGGCACAGATATCCGATGTCCGAAGGCAGCCATAACAGTTGATCGGTGCGTGGTCTAGGCGTCTGACCTTTCCATGAGTTGTGTCTGGTATTGTAGCTCAGCTCCATTGAAGTGAATTGTGCTAAGATGGAATACCGCTATAAATACATCAGATGAAAAACAGAGGGCTCACCTAACAGAGACCATGGGATCTAAGGATGAATTTGTGACCGCTAGGGATCTGTTACCTGCATTGTTAGAATTGCTTCATGAGAATTTTGGTAGATATCAGGGACAGAAAAAACACAAATGTGCAATTTCATGAGGGTCCTGTTGGTAAATAACTAGTTTTGGCGTATGTGTAAAGATGTGGCCCTCCTAAGTGAAGATGCTACTGATCCTTTAAATATAAAGAGTTGCACAATTTTTACTTCTTTTCCCTCCACAGGTTTGGATCCTACAGAAGGACTATCGTAAATACTGTTATTATATGGATATTGTAATGTTGCTTTATTCCTTTGTAGTGTGTTTTCTGAAGCAGGCAAAGGTGGTTTATTTTATTATTTTCAGGTGGCATATGATCATGGTGCCAAAGGAAATGACCCGGACACCATCTTTTACTTACTTAACACTTAAAAGAGACACAATGTGCTTAATGGTTATAACACTCAAAAGAGACACAATATGCGTAACGGTTATAAAATTTAAAAGAGACACAATCTTGGCAGTTACAGTACACAAGAAGTGGCAGAGTCTCTTAACGTTGTAGAATAACCTCCGATAGAAACACTTAAGAACATGGAATCCTTCCTCTAATGATCTCTGTTCGACTCACAGAGACAACACCCGGACTTTGTTACGTCACACAATCTCACTCAGATTCTCCACATCTACTGTATGGCTTATGGCAATCTTACTCACTCCTACACCCTGCTCTCTAGAGTTCTCTCTCCTTTGGTCCCAGTTTCATGAATATCAAGTGTTCTCTACTTGCCTAACACGTCCAAAAGGCAATCTCACTATGGGACAACCAGACCACCACCAGGTTGACTCCCATTTACTCACACGGGAACAAGACAGCCTTCCCTCTAGGCCTAGGATTCTAAAGAGCTCCTGCAAAGCTACCACTGCCACTAACTTCTCCACCGAGGCTAATTCAGGACTGTACTTACTAGGCCATGTTTCAGGCCTACAAAGAAACTAGTCCTCACTGTAGCAATCTAAACGGCCCACCCAGACATGAATCCTTTTAGATTCCAACTAGGACCTAACTACAGGGCTTGAGCACAGGACCGCTCACACGCCCACTGGTTCCCACATCCAGACTGACTAATTCCACAGTCCTTGCAGACTACCCAGAGCTAACCACCTAGGCTGTTGTAACTCTTCAGCCACCACCGTTTCAGTGTCTGCCCCATACATGGCTTGGACCTTTCAGGCTGCAGACCACTAATAGTCACTTCCCTACATTATTGGCCACTCTGTGATACACACACCAGACCTTGCTTGGTTAAAGCAGCCACACTGCTCCCTACTCAGACTCGCTCACACGTTCCTCAACTCTGCACAGGCCTTTCATCACATCTCTATTCCCGGCATCCAGCCCATTGCCAGTCTATTTAGTGGGCGAGCCACTCCCAGCCTTAAATCCGCCACTGCTCCCGAAGTCCAAGCCAGTATCTGCTTCCAGCACACTGCAATCATCGAAGGTGAAACAGGTCCCAGGCCTAACTACTACACGGGCCAACCGTAACTCCAATAGACACCGCACACGTACCATTCGCCTCTACCCTATTGGCACCAAACCACTCCCTTTTATCTCTCCCCGACTGCTCAACAGTAGGCTATTCCTGGGTCTATGTTGTCTCCCGCACCTCCTACATGCAGCTGACAGCCAAGAAGATTCTATCTCCTGCTGTCTCGCCACGGCCTCATCACCCAGCAGCACTGCAGAGCCTTGCAAACCGCCGCTCCAGACAACCACACGGACACAGGTGAAGACACATCAAAAGCACAAGCAATAACAAACAAACAAACCACTGAGCAATCTCTCAGACAACCAGCCAGTCCCTCCAAAGAAACAGACAAACACCTCTAAAGTATACACCTTCAGTCCACATGCCGCAAACAAAGTATAAGGTTCACACTCATTACATGAGCCGTCTATGTAATGCTTGGACATCCTATGTTGTCCAGAGTGAGATACGCTCTTTGTAGCTTCTGTCCACGCTCACAATAGATGAGGGTCCTGAATGAGTGACCCCCCCCCCCCCTCCCTTGTAATCTCAGAATTTCTTAATAGGATATTTGTAAATGTGTTTTCTAAACCAGAAAACCTCTTGAGGGAAATCTTTACAAATGTTAGTAAGTACTTTTCTTGGACATAGCCATTTGTTGACTCTTTTAAAATGCTCTTATAATAGATACCATTGAGAGATATGATGAAATGAAAAACAATAGAGGTATATAAGCAACCCTACAGCTCGAGCCTACTATCACTGGTTCTCTGTGGCCCCATCTGCACAGATCTTCACTTGTTACAGGATAAAGAATGGAAGATGCTACCTTCCCTATTTGGGTTTTGATGATAATTTGGATTCCACTCAACATGTCCACCCATGCAGAAGACAAGTCCTACAGAATGAGATGCAGCATTGATAATGACTCCCCAAAGGGCTACTCCAGAGATGGAGACATCATCATTGGGGGAGTTCTTCAAATACTTTTGTTGTGTTACAAAGCAGCCCATACCTTTATGGAAGCCCCATCAGTTGATGTCTGCTCAGTGTAAGTATTGCTATACCAATGACTGATATATACAGTAGGGCTAACAGAAATAAACATATACAAAACATATAATGACATCTCAATAATTATATAGATCAGGTTTACAGCTGTAGCAGAGGTGCATTTGTCATTGAATTTAATCTTTTCTATCACTGCAGGGGAGTTGTTAAGTGAAACTGGTGGGGCAGGTGCCCGGGGTGTTGTGTATAGGTGGAGCATCAACAAGCTACTCTCCATACTGTAAGTTGGTAGGTTGGGGGGGGCACCAAACTGATTCTTTATCCCTTTTTCTTCTGCTCACAATTCTATTAAGTGACAAATTCACCTCGGCTACATCAGGACATTGTTAAAGAGGCTGCACTACCAGACACAGTCAATGGACTAGAGCGGCGCTGTTTCTAAGGAAAAAAAACAAACCCTTTCTAATCTCATAAAATCTCTGAGTATTTTACCATTACAAAAGTCCTTATAAACATACAACAAGGCACCTTTTTTTCTTACCTCCCCTCCCCCACACATTGTCCGTCTAATTGAACACCAATTACACAGACTGTGAATATTAAATTTCACGCGTCCTATTTTAATTCTATTATAGAATTCCATTTGTTTTTAGCTCATAGACGCCTCTTGTACACTGAATATACATTAGTAAAGTAGCGTGACGTCTCACACAGTAAACTATATTATCTATGGATGAGCTGTCTACTATCTTCTTAACCATAGGCATGTAGACATGAAACACACACAAAACCACATGAGATGTATGAGAAAGGCAAAGATTCAAAAGAAAAACCCTACACAGGGTGATATAGTGAGTGGTAAAGTATTGAAATTGATCATTTTGCCTTGTAATATAGATACAATTATATAATTTAATAAATTGGATAGAAAAATAAAAAAAAATTTCAACAAAATATTTTTTTATTTCATTTGGGGGCTTTCATTTTTTTGGAAGTAAATTATCATTTCTATGGCTTGGTCGTGCTTAAATAGGATGAATTAATTTGTTTTAAATTTTCGAGCTTTTAAGATAATATTATATTTGCTTTAACTATTTAAAAAAGATGTTCTTAAATTAAAATAAACCATACTTTGTAGCAATTAAATTCTTCAATCTGGTACATTAAAACAAATTGCGTAACAGATCTCAAAGATTACTTTTTCAAATCATAGATGTGTCAGTGAAGGTGCTTTGTTTTGTGGATCAAATATAACATTTCTGTAGGTCAGCTATAAGTGACATTATTATTATTATTATTATTATTATTATTATTATTATTATTACTATTGTTGCTGTAGTTATTTTAAATACTAATAGTGATTATTACTATTTGTATTCGTTTTGTATAATGATGATAATAACTATTATTATTTTTATTATTTATAATGATTATTATTATTATTATTAATTATTATTATAAGTTTTAGTAGTATTGTTTTCTAATTGTATTATTTTTAACAGTAATAATAGTATTTTTTTAACATTGTATTTTTATTATTATTATTATTATTATCAGCATCATTATTATTGTTAGTTGTGTTAGTTGTATTTGTTTTATATAATAATAATTATTTTTTTATTCTAAAATATCTGTAAATGTATTAAATATTAATTATAATTATTTATTGTATTATATGTTTTATTACTATAATTGTAGGTTGTTTTTTAATTTTTTATATTAACTATTATTTAAAAAAAAATAATAATAGTAATTATTATTATTATTTGTATTATTTTTGTTATGTTGATTGTTGTCAATATTATTTTTACTATATTCGGATAAAAAAATATAGAGAAATAATCTGAGCTGTTTTTTTGTCCTTTCCCTAACAAGCGATTGTTTTTCATTTCTATTCAGTTGCTTTTTGAATTTTGTATGCAAAGAAAAATCTTTAATTGTAAATGAGTCCTGCATTCATAAGCAGTATAGCATAGGTTTAGTCTAAATGTGATGTATTCATTGATAATAATAAGGCAGCAGGACTATGTATTATTTTCACTGAGTCTCTGACCTGTTTAGAGGATATATAAATTGGCAGTCAGCACTTCACTGGCAATGTTTGTATCATAAGTATGTCAACTTATACAAGATAAATGATAGAATATGTGTCTAGTGCTTTCACACTTTGCATTGACACAAAATAAATAAATCTAGAGTGGTAGGTAATAATGTTAAAAAAATAACATATCACATATATTTATGTCCAGTTTGTACCTTAGTTACTATCTATTTTTATTTGTTTTTATATATGTTTGTAAACTGGACATAGAATATCAGAGATATAGGTGGAGCCCAATAGCCGCACCTATAGAGATCTGCACAAGGTAGATAGATTCAATCCAAGTCCAGCACATCCAAGTTCGGTGCAGGGAATATGGTTCAAGTGCTAAGACCCTAAATTCCTATCCTACCCACTATTAGCCCTACACGTTTCTTTGCTATCTATTTCTGTCGCAAATCTTCAGGGGCCTACAGCAATCAATCTATTAGATCTTCTAGCATTCTGGATGTCTAAGTGTACAATGCACTGAATGCTACAACGTGGACATAGTGTACTGGTGGCTAGCTTACTATGTCCACGTTGTAGCACGATTTGTTGCATTCAGTGCATTGTACACTTAGACATCCAGAATGCTAGAAGATCTAATAGATTGATTGCTGTAGGCCCCTGAAGATTTGCGGCAGAAATAAATAGTAAAGAAACGCGTAGGGCTAATAGTGGGTAGGATAGGAATTTAGGTTCTTAGCACTTGAACAATATTCCTTGCACATAACTTGAATGTGCTGGACTTGGATTGAATCTATCTACCTTGTGCAGATCTCTATAGGTGCGGATATTGGGCTCCGCCTATATCAATGATATTCTATGTCCAGTTTACAAACATATATAAAAACAACTAAAAATAGATAGTAACTAAGGTACAAACTGGACATAAATATATGTGATATGTTATTTTTTTAGCATTATTACCTACCACACTAGATTAATTTATTTTGTGTCAATGCAAAGTGCGAAAGCACTAGACACATATTCTTGATACATTGCATCATTTATCTTGTATAAGCTGAGATACTTATGATACAAACATTGGCAGTGAAGCGTTGACTGCCAATTTATATATCCCTTAAACAGGTCAAAGACTCAGTGAAAATAATCTTAACTAAACATGTTAATTTAATAATTATAGTAAAAAAAAAAATTGTAATACAAAAAGTTTTCTCGTTAAAAGGGTTGTCTCGTGTAAGCAACCATGTCCTAAATGGAAGGCAAACTTCTTTAACCCTTGCTATAATCCTTGAAGCTTCTGCTGGCCAGACATTTCCCCTACAGTAGCCGTAAAGCATGGACGGGCAAGATCTGCCAGAGCAAGAGCAACTCCAAGAGAGCAGCTTTCCATCCTAGATCGTAGCAGGGGGTTACGAGCAGGAGACCCCTCTCTTTGACGTCTATATGCCCTAATAGGGTATATGGACAGTAGTTGTTTTAATGGCATCACCTCTTAAGGGCCTGGACTACATGGCAATATTTGGTCTTGGGTAATTTGACGTAAAATTGACTGGTTTACTGCACCATAACTTCCCTTTTTGAATGATCTGAATCAGGACGCCTTGCAACGTCATAAAAAATCTGACCTTGTTCCCCATAGAGTCGATATTTTGAATATTTATTATGATGCAGTAGATTTGAAGTATTAAATGGATATATCTGTGTAATGATGATTAAAAATTACATTGTATACAATTGCACGTCAATATGATATTTGACTGGACCTGAATCGTATTACATAAACTTACATGTGCATGGAATCGTCTTTTCTCGACTGTCTTCTTCTTTCTCTTACTCCAGGCCGACATTCCAGTATCTTCAACATTTTCTGGCTTTTGTTTATGCAATTGAAGAAATAAATACCAGTAAAGATATATTGCCCAATATGTCCCTGGGTTTCCAGCTATATGACTCTTGTGATAGTGATTCCCTTGCAATAATGAGCACGTTAAACATCCTGACCGCGGGTCAAGACCTAATTCCAAACTATTCCTGTGAGAAGACACCAAAAATAGCAGCATTCATTGGCCATTTATTATCTTCATCAACATATACAATTGCACAAATAACTCAGTTGTATGGATATCCTCTGGTAAGAGCATAGGTTGGTCTATGGTTCATCTGCATGAATAAATTGAGGATTCATCAAGGGGTCCCCCTTCTTTCATACTTCTCTCCCCTTAACACCTAAGTCATTGTGAATATCTAATACAGTTGCCACTATGGGGAGCTTATTGTGTTCGACTGCAATGGCGCTGTTTGCAGTAAGCTCCCCCTAGTGGTGGCTGTAGTCAACCAGAGTTTGATCATTTATGTATAATGAATTATGTATTATGTGAAATGAAGCAGGGATTTGGAGCTTTGCATCAGGAAAACAGATTTCTGAACAAAATAAAGATATTTTGTGAAATTAATCAGAATACTGAATTTTGGACCCTATTAAATGAATAAAACAAAATGACAGTTACACTTTATCTATTTTACAGCCCTAGACCACCAGGTATGGACCAATTAGCTTCTTTACCCAGATTCCCCACCAGGGTAGAGCAGACCTAGACCACCAGGTATGGAACCATTAGCTTCTTTACCCCCATTTACAACCAGGCTAGAGCACACCCTAGACTACCAGGTATGTACCTATTAGCCTCTTTACCAACATTGATCACAACGGATAAGCCCACCATGTATGTACTAATTAGCCTCTTTACCACCATTGGCCATTAGGGATGAGCCCACTCTAAACAACCACGGATGAGCCCATTAAACGCTTTACTGCCCTAGAACTCCATACATAATACCACTACACTCTATTGGCGCTATTGTTTATAGGGGGTACATATACATAACAATACTGATGAAATACCAGACCCCCGTGACAAAACCTTGAGCGTGCCCCTTTACAAAATTGCATGATTCCCAAATATAGTGTTATTATTGAGTCAATCTCTTGTTACATACATTAGATGCAGAACTGCATGGAATTCGTTGTTACCATATGAATCTGTAAAGTATCGGTAAGGCAGGGAGGTTTAGCCACAAGTGATGACTGTAGGTCCAAATATGATGCAAATTCATTGACAGGTGGTATGCAGAAAAGTCCACAAGTGGTGGAAACAACTTCTAACAGATGAGAGTCACAGTATCTAACAATGGCGGTAATACAAACATAGTGCCAATGGCGGCTTACAAACTTTACTGTAGGACAGAGCTTTCAACTATTCCCTGTTACAGGTGCAGCATCCTCTTTGCCCCAGGCCCTTTTCGGTCTCTTTTGCGGGGAGACTTCCTCGCAATGCCACCCACTGTATAGCAATGTATCTTGCAGAAAGCTCCCTTACAACTCCACACGCCATCACCAGGCGCACTCTAGCCTCAGGGTCTCTCCTTCATCTCGTGCTTGCCAGAGCTACAACATCCTACTGTTATCAGGGCCGTAGCTCGTGCAATGAACTCTGATAGGCGGGAATTTTAGAACCGCTCTGTCCCTATGCTGAAACCGCCCTCACACTGTTAGTGTGAACAATCTATTAGAAGATGGCATCTGGGCACCATAGCCTGCTTCACAAATCACATAACAAAGGAATAAAGCAATCACAAATACAGTGAACGAAATAAGTATTTGATCCCTTGCTGATTTTGTAAGTTTGCCCACTGTCAAAGACATGAACAGTCTAGAATCTTTAGGCTAGGTTAATTTTACCAGTGAGAGATAGATTATATATAAAAAAAAAAAAAAGAAATTCACATTGTCAAAATTATATATATTTATTTGCATTGTGCACAGAGAAATAAGTATTTGATCCCTTTGGCAAACAAGACTTAATACTTGGTGGCAAAACCCTTGTTGGCAAGCACAGCAGTCAGACGTTTTTTGTAGTTGATGATGAGGTTTGCACACATGTTAGATGGAATTTTGGCCCACTCCTCTTTGCAGATCATCTGTAAATCATTAAGATTTCGAGGCTGTCGCTTGGCAAATCGGATCTTCTGCTCCCTCCATAAGTTTTCGATGGGATTAAGGTCTGGAGACTGGCTAGGCCACTCCATGACCTTAATGTGCTTCTTTTTGAGCCACTCCTTTGTTGCCTTGGCTGTATGTTTCGGATCATTGTCGTGCTGGAAGACCCAGCCGCGAGCCATTTTTAATGTCCTGGTGGAGGGAAGGAGGTTGTCACTCAGGATTTGACGGTATATGGCTCCATCCATTCTCCCATTGATGCGGTGAAGTAGTCCTGTGCCCTTAGCAGAGAAACACCCCCAAAACATAATGTTTCCACCTCCATGCTTGACAGTGGGGACGGTGTTCTTTGGGTCATAGGCAGCATTTCTCTTCCTCTGAACATGGCGAGTTGAGTTAATGCCAAAGAGCTAAATTTTAGTCTCATCTGACCACAGCACTTTCTCCCAATCACTCTCAGAATCATCCAGATGTTCATTTTCAAACTTCAGACGGGCCTGTACATGTGCCTTCTTGAGCAGGGGGACCTTGCGGGCACTGCAGGATTTTAATCCATTACGGCGTAATGTGTTACCAATGGTTTTCTTGGTGACTGTGGTCCCAGCTGCCTTGAGATCATTAACAAGTTCCCCCCGTGTAGTTTTCGGCTGAGCTCTCACCTTCCTCAGGATCAAGGATACCCCACGAGGTGAGATTTTGCATGGAGCCCCAGATCGATGTCAATTGACAGTCATTTTGTATGTCTTCCATTTTCTTACTATTGCACCAACAGTTGTCTCCTTCTCACCCAGCGTCTTACTTATGGTTTTGTAGCCCATTCCAGCCTTGTGCAGGTCTATGATCTTGTCCCTGACATCCTTAGAAAGCTCTTTGGTCTTGCCCATGTTGTAGAGGATAGAGTCAGACTGATTAATTGAGTCTGTGGACAGGAGTCTTTTATACAGGTGACCATGTAAGACAGCTGTCTTTAATGCAGGCACCAAGTTGATTTGGAGCGTGTAACTGGTCTGGAGGAGGCTGAACTCTTAATGGTTGGTAGGGGATCAAATACTTATTTCTCTGTGCACAATGCAAATAAATATATATCATTTTGACTATGTGATTTTCTTTTTTTTTAATATATATATATAATCTATCTCTCACTGGTAAAATTAACCTAGCCTAAAAATTCTAGACTGTTCATTACTTTGACAGTGGGCAAACTTACAAAATCAGCAAGGGATCAAATACTTATTTCCTTCACTGTATATATATATATAATATAGGAACAAGCTTTCTACAGGATAGGGACTGTGGAGAAAAACATGTACAACTTGCATTTAGAGGAGCAGTAGCATCTTTACTGTTCAACACTCGTACAAATCTATTGCCAGACACTTTTCAGTCTACCCAAGAATTTCAGACTAAAGAATTTCATAAAACAACCCATGTATGCCGATGGACTGGCCAGCTGAGCGAGCGGTGTACAGGCTCATAGACTTTCTATTTAGCCCATACACCACTTGTTTGGCTTTCGGAGAAAAGCTGATCAGAAACTAAGCAGAACAGCGCTTCTGCCGATTCATTTCAACGATGGGTGGGTGTGTCAGTAATCAGACCCCTACCATTCAAAACTTCTGACATGTCACTATATTTTTTGAAAGTTTAGTTACCTTTTGGGGCACTGTCTGCCATTGTTAA
This sequence comes from Rhinoderma darwinii, assembly GCF_050947455.1. Lineage (NCBI taxonomy): Eukaryota > Metazoa > Chordata > Amphibia > Anura > Rhinodermatidae > Rhinoderma > Rhinoderma darwinii. The sequence goes on along the minus strand of NC_134698.1, from coordinate 11,621,895 downwards.
AGTGGGGGCGACCCGTGATTTTACCACGATCACCACACAACCAAAATTCGTTGTGGAGCCCTAGTCTTAATCTATTTGTGCTCTTATGTATGTATTATTAGCTATGATATTTGTTTGTAGATAAGCTATGGTGCAATGGATCCGGTGTTTAATGATAGGATACAATTTCCATCAGTTTATCGAACTATTCCGAATGAGTATCATCAGTTCCAAGTGATCCTACAACTTCTGTTGCACTTTCAATGGACATGGGTTGGCATCATTTCCACAGATGATTACAGTAACAATAAGGCTTCTGAGGAACTGAGGCAACAGATGACAAGAAAAGGAATATGTGTGGAATTTCTAGCTATTATGTCCACGTCGAAAGATGTTGAAAAACTCATTGGGGTGTTGAAGACGTCATCATCTAATGTTATAATCCTATATATCACTTCTGAAGCCTTTATAAAAATTCTGCAAAGTGAAAACTTTGAAAGCCTTCCCAGTAAAGTGTGGATATCCTCTGTCAATCTAAACATAATTACAGATTACGATTTTAAATTGTACCTATCTCCTTTCAATGGTTCCCTACTGATATCGGTCCATAAAAAGAACATAGATGGTCTACAAGAATTTTCATTCAATGCTTTTCACAATGTACAATATAATCCCTTTTTGAAAAGTTTTTGCATTACCCACTTTGGGTTTTGGCATATTTTGAACAATGACAAAAATCAAACAAATAATCTATGGGCGAAACGTTTAGAAAGTGAAGGCACATCGACCTATACTTTTACATATACAATTTACAATGCTGTTCACCTTTTGGCCGAGGCTTTGCATGAAATGTATACAGCTAAACAATCTACCGGTATCGGGATCCACAAGGTAGCATTCTCCATTAACTATGTGATATTTTTGTAGTTTATAGTTTTATTACTTATTTAATTTTTTTATAATATCATGTCATTTACATACCTATAAGTGTTTGGTAGAAGAAATTTTAAAGAGGACCTGTCACTAGGTCATATAAGCTGGACCTTTTTTTTCTAGACCTCCCATTCCAGAGATATGGTCCACTGTTGTGTGGGCTCTGTATTTGCTAATTTTTTGTAGTTAGTCAACGGGGTGGAGCTAGCTTCTCTGCCTCTGATGCTGACCAATCAGCACGAGGCAGCTTGAGGGTAGTTCAAGCCCTGTCGGCTAACTAAAGCAAATTAGCATAGAGGGAGCAAACATAACAGTGGCCATGTCTCTGGAACAATGAGGGGGGTCCAGGAATAAAACAAAATGGTGGAATCAGGGAGACAGCGCTATTTGGGTCATTAAGCCAGTTCAATTTATATGACCTAGTGACGGGTTCTATTTAAATCTACTTCTAAGTCCTACTTTCTAGTATTCCATAGATTATTTACCTTTAAATGGGTTGTTTCATCACTATGCGCTATAAGGACATATGGATGTCAATGGAGGGGGTCCCTGCTTGAGAACCCCTCTATAAGCCTCAGCAGAGAGCCACTAACACAAAGTGGGTCTTGCTCTGGCAGACTCAGACCGTCCATGGACGTACATTTATTTGACTTGCCGACATATACTCCTACATTTCCTCTGCATTGCCCACTGTATGGCTAGATGTAGCTTCTCCTTGCGAGAACATTTGATCACCAGGGGTATCCATTTATTTATGCCACACAGTAGAACTACTATTTCTCAGAATAGGCTTCAAATGTCTAAGGCTCTGTACACACTTGTGCTACATGCTTCCATCAGGTCTTCCATTGTGCTTTCTATTATTTTTGATGGCAAGAGCAGTGCAGTGTACAGAACTATTTATGCTGTTCAAAATAATGCAACCCTGACGGACCCCATTAAAGTCAATGAGTCCATTTATATCCATTGGAAAACTGATCATTACAGCAGTCATGTCTCCATTATAAATGGTATCCATGATGCTAGTGTGAACTGAGCCAAGAACAGAAGTCATATATATTATAAATAGTAATCAATAATAATCCATCGAAAATTCCGTTAATTCGAATTTTTATTTTATTTTTGTAGCTAAATAATTACATGAAATATATTCATTTAAGGAAACCCGGAGAAGACCTATTTTTTACTACAAACGGTGATGTAGTAAATAGCTTTGATATTCTAAATTGGATCCTTTATCCAAATGGTACATATGAGAGTAGGCATGTGGGTACTCTCTTATCATCACAACAACTGGAAATTAATACAAGCGCTATTGTGTGGAATCAATATTTTACAGAGGTGAGTATATGTATAGTATTAAAATAGTCAAAGCCAAAGTCCATCTTCCAAACCAAAATGTGTTTATGCTCCCAATGCATCTAAATTGCACTAGGTCTTTATTTAAAAATATCGTACGATTTCACGTCAACAGCTCCTTTACAAACCTATGTGTCTCCATGGTAACAGACTACAAACAAACCTTGAGTAGTCTGAGCCTGCATTCATGCTCCTTCCTTCTGTGCCCTATTTCTTGGTAGTTTGTCAAAAAGTAGGAGACAGAAGAGAGTATGACTGCAAGATCAGACTACACAACTATTTGCAAAGTTTTGTATGCTTTGAATCAATGAAAACAAGTGGTTTCAAAAATGTACATGCCCTCTAAGGACAAACAGTATAAACTTAAATTAGTTAATTACAGGAATTCAAATGCCCCTTCGGAGCATATGGACATTATAGAGTGGGGGGGTTTTGGGGTGGAAAACTAGGCAATTGCTCAGGGCCCATTGGTCCCCCCCAATAGCAACTTGAGAGTAGAAGATGTAACCCTTAACTCCCTGGATCACCAGGGACTTTACCATTAAGCTTTTTACTATGCAGTTATTCGGTAGCGGTATTATTTGGATACTGAATTATATTTTTATTTGGGCATTGAATGGCAGTATTATGTGGGAAATATATAGCAGTATTAATATGGCATTGTATGGTAATATTATTTGGATACTGTATGGAGGGATTATTTGTATGGGTGTCATTATTTGTACACTGAATTTGCAGAATTCTGTAGGTATTGTATGGAAGTAATTGGCATTTTATGGCAATATGAAATTGGTAAAAAGTGCATATGTATCTGCGTATTATGTGTGTGTGTGTGTGTGTGTGTGTGTGTGTGGGGGGGGGGGTCCTGCTTAGCTTGTTACTCAGCATCATACTTTCTATAAAACATGCTCTATTAGTAGAGAGATTGCCCCTTGTTCAGGACCTCCATATATGACCTAAAGAATTTTGAGCATCAAACCGTCCAAAGATTTTATTATAGGATTGATGGCGGTAGAAACAATGTTAGCTAGGCTTCCATATAAAAGGAGGATATTTTTTATTTTTATCCGGAAGAATCACAATTTAGGCTTCATTCACATCTGCGTCGGGCTTCCGTTTATAGGTTCCGTCAGACCTTTTCGTCAGGGGAACCCAAGAACAAAAAACGCACGGAAACCATAGCTTTCCGTTTGCATTACCATTGATTTCAATGGTAATGCTTCTATTACAAATGGTTTCTATTAGGTTTTCCATTTTTTTGGTTTGGTTTATGTTCATGGTTACCCCAGATGGAAAGGTCTGATGGAACCTATAAAAGGAAGCCCGACGCAGATGTAAATGAAGCCTTATTTGTATAATTTTCAAGATAATATTGATATCCTAAATTAAATAAAATAAGATCAATTGATTTGTTGATACATTTTGTTAACATGTTGTATATTTAATGAATTATGCAGATTTCTTGTTCTCTTTTTCAATAAGATTCCACAGTCCCTGTGTAGTGACACATGTTCTAAAGGGAATCGAAAATCACTCCAATTGGGAAAATTGCCCTGCTGTTTTGACTGTGTCCCATGCTCTGATGGGGAGATTGCTAATTTATCAGGTGTAGTCCAAACAATGTGCAGAGATGATAGGTGATAGATAGATAGATAGATAGATAGATAGATAGATAGATAGATAGATAGATAGATAGATAGATAGATAGATAGATAGATAGATAGATAGATAGATAGATAGATAGATAGATAGATAGATAGAGTACACGAGAAAATGGCACCCAAATGCTATATATAAATAAATATACATTACTAATGCATCTACTTACAATAATGAGGTTCTTAGCGATCAAATTGTGTGAGCCCACCTGTCACGACAAGGCGACTTCGATGAGGTGGGAACCTACGCTGCACATACACCCAGAACTGGGACTAAACATACATATATATGGGGATGGTAGGAACCAGCATTAAACTAATTAAAATCACCCAGGGCAGAATGGGAGGAGTGCAAGATCACAAAATGGAGGAAGTCACTGACCCAACATATCTACAATACATAATAAACAAGAAAGATTGATCAGATCAGCACATTCCACAAATTGAAACAAAACGTGTATACAGGTGCAAGTTTGTATGTGATACCTGTATACACGTTTTGTTTGATTTTGCTGGAATGTGCTGATCAAACTTTCTTGTCTCTTATGTATTGTAGATATGTGGGGTTAGTGACTGCCACCATTGTTGATCTTGCACTCCTCCCATTCTGCCCTGGGTGATTTTGATTAGTTTAATGCTGGTTCCTACCATTCCCAGATGTATGTAGGTTTAGTCCCTGTTCTGGGCGTATGAGCAGCGTAGGGACACACCTCATAGAAGTCGCCTTGTCGTGGCAGGTGGGCTCACACAATTTGATCAAAATATGTACTAAGGACCTCACTATTGTAAATAGATTCAGCAGCAATGCATATTTATTTATTTATATATAGTGTTTATGTGGCATTAGTGTTCGCAGTGTGCTGTCCCCATTTTCTTGTGTGCTGTATAAATTTGCAGTCATAGGTGTACGTGCACCTGTATACACGTTTTGTTTCATTTTGCTGGAATGTGCTGATCAAATGTTCTTGTCTCTTAGATAATGATAGACAGACAGACAGAGATAGATTAGATAGATAGATAGATAGATAGACAGACAGACAGACAGACAGACAGACAGACAGACAGACAGACAGACAGACAGATAGATAGATAGATAGATAGATAGATAGATAGATAGATAGATAGATAGATAGATAGATAGATAGATAGATAGATAGATAGATAGATAGAATATATAATGTGGATTCTCTTTTATGTGAAGATATATCATTGATGATTACTTCTTTAATTCTTAGGAATGGAAAACTGTATAGAGTGCCCTGAAGAGTTCTGGTCAAACATAAACAAGACTGTGTGTATAAGAAGGACCATAGAATACCTTTCATATTCCGACCATCTAGGTTTATTATTGGCTGGTATAGCCATAACCTTTGCTGTAACCTCTACTTCAGTAATGATCATCTTCGTGAAGCACAGGAACACCCCCATAGTAAGAGCCAACAACCAGCACCTCAGCTACGTCCTCCTCATAGCACTTACCCTGTGTTTCATGTGCTCGCTTTTATTCACTGGTCATCCCATGGACCTCACCTGCCTCTTGAGACATTCACTTTTTCTCTTTGTATTTTCAGTCGCTATTTCCTCTCTGTTGGGTAAAACCGTTACAGTTATCATTGCCTTTAATGCAGCCAAACCGGGGTGCAAGTTAAAAAAATGGATGGGTTCAAGGGTCTCCATTGTTTTAACCACTATATGTTCTTTAGGAGAATTTCTTATCTGTGTTACCTGGATAATATGTGCCCCCCCAGTTGTGGAATTTGATAGTAAGATAGCACATGATAAGCTGATCTTGCAGTGTATGGATATATCAACGTTTCATTTTTATCTTGCAATCTCATATATAGGTTTATTGGCTTTATTAAGCTTCATCGTCGCCTACTCAGCGCGGCAACTTCCCGACAACTTCAATGAGGCTCAGTATATTACATTTAGTATGATCGTGTTTTGTAGTGTGTGGCTGTCCTTTATACCCACTTACCTGAGTACTAAGGGCAAGTATACGGTAGCGGTAGAAATCTTTGCCATCCTGATCTCAACCGCTGGATTACTGATGTGTATTTTTACCCCAAAATGCTATGTTATACTTCTAAAGCCAGAGCTCAATCACAAAAGACACATAAATATTACTAAAAAAAAATGAGGAATAAAAACGTACTTCCTGCCATTGTATTGCCTTTTTCTTTCTCGGACAGGAAGTAGCTATCTGAAAATTACCAATGTCAGACATATTAGCTTTAGTCTATAATGTTAGCTTCGTTTTTCTTAAAGGGAAACTCTACAAAAAAAAATTTCTACATAATTGTACTCTTAGATCTGTCAGTATATGTTGCTATAGTTATAGGCAGCATAATATATCTCCAGATCTGAAGGACAAATAGCACAAGAAATATTGTGTTTGTTGTATTCATGAGGGGGGCAGTCACCAAACCTCCACCCACATCATCCTGCCATTTACACTGTTGAGCAAAGCTGCCTCTAAATATTGTAAACGGTGTCTACCATGACTGGTATGAAGGGCAGGAGGAGATGGAGAGAGGCGGGGTTACCACCAAATCCTCCTGTCCCTAGTGGTTAGGGGTGTGGTGATGTCATCCAGCACTAGAAATACCCATGCTAATATTTGCTATGGGGCCCCTCTCCTCTATGTACACCCCTGTTCTTAGATCTGGATTTATAATATGATTCCATTAAATAGGGCATAATATAATACTGACAGATCTACTTTAACCGTACCTTATTTTATCATGTCCTCCAGTAACTGTTGAAGATTATGTCCAGGTCCATTTCCAAGGATTGGCTGATATTTGGCTGCTGGTGAAATATCCTTTATATGCTTTCATAATAGAGATGTGTTACCACTTCATAAATGGCAGAGCTTTCAGGATTACAGAATTGGAGCCTGCGAGAACAATCTGTCGTCCCACCCCCCCCCCCCCCCCCCTACACTTCTCTTTGTAGAACACAGAGTCCCCAGAGCAAAATGGTGGATGGTAGCTGGGCTTTAGGGTCAATAAAAATGAGCAAAAATCCATTATAGAAAAAGTAATCAGTTTCAATATATAATATACATATCATGCTGCCACTGGAATTTTTTATTACAAAAATAAGGGCTGAATGGTAAGTTAATAGAGACATCATTTAGAGAGGAAGTAGCTAGCTTCTCCTCCTATTGGTTTTAAACAAAAATGAATATATAGTTGGCAGCCTATGATATACAGTAACTGCATGTTTTCTTGCTTTGAAGTGTTTGTAAATGCCCTTGAAATAAAACAACTGAAATGATAAATTAATAAAATATTACCTTATAAATAATAATAAAAAAATAATATAATGTTACATTACAGTTTATATTTTATTATGAGAATAAAGTAATTGCATCCACATCATTGTCTCCATACAGTCCCTATACCGGTATTATACACTATGTTTTTGTAGATTTATAAATATTTTTTTCTGTAGTGGGGCAGAGTTTAAAGGGGTTGTCATGCCATGGGGCGGTTTTTCATACTGATGACCTATCTTGTAGATGATTGGTGTGGTCCGATACCCAGACCCCGCACCTATCAGCTATTTCAGCTTCCTTTGGGCACCGGATGTTATGCAGTGGCCTGTGTGGGAAGCAGATGGCTCCGATCACAGTATAGCGGCCGTGCTGCTGTATTGCAACTCTGGTCCTATTCACTTGCGCTGTACTGTCACCGGAGCCATCTGCTTCCGGCACAGATATCCGATGTCCGAAGGCAGCCATAACAGTTGATCGGTGCGTGGTCTAGGCGTCTGACCTTTCCATGAGTTGTGTCTGGTATTGTAGCTCAGCTCCATTGAAGTGAATTGTGCTAAGCTGGAATACCGCTATAAATACATCAGATGAAAAACAGAGGGCTCACCTAACAGAGACCATGGGATCTAAAGATGAATTTGTGACCGCTAGGGATCTGTTACCTGCATTGTTAGAATTGCTTCATGAGAATTTTGGTAGATATCAGGGACAGAAAAAACACAAATGTGAAATTTCATGAGGGTCCTGTTGGTAAATAACTAGTTTTAGCATATGTGTAAAGATGTGGCCCTCCTAAGTGAAGATGCTACTGATCCTTTAAATATAAAGAGTTGCACAATTTTTACTTCTTTTCCCTCCACAGGTTTGGATCCTACAGAAGGACTATTGTAAATACTGTTATTATATGGATATTGTAATGTTGCTTTATTCCTTTGTAGTGTGTTTTCTGAAGCAGGCAAAGGTCGTTTACTTTATTATTTTCAGGTGGCATATGACCATGGTGCCAAAGGAAATGACCCGGACACCATCTTTTACTTACTTAACACTTAAAAGAGACACAATGTGCTTAATGGTTATAACACTCAAAAGAGACACAATATGCGTAACGGTTATAAAATTTAAAAGAGACACAATCTTGGCAGTTACAGTACACAAGAAGTGGCAGAGTCTCTTAACGTTGTAGAATAACCTCCAATAGAAACACTTAAGAACATGGAATCCTTCCTCTAATGATCTCTGTTCGACTCACAGAGACAACACCCGGACTTTGTTACGTCACACAATCTCACTCAGACTCTCCACATCTACTGTATTGCTTATGGCAATCTTACTCACTCCTACACCCTGCTCTCAAGAGTTCTCTCTCCTTTGGTCCCAGTTTCATGAATATCAAGTGTTCTCTACTTGCCTAACACGTCCAAAAGGCAATCTCACTATGGGACAACCAGACCACCACCAGGTTGACTCCCATTTACTCACACGGGAACAAGACAGCCTTCCCTCTAGGCCTAGGATTCTAAAGAGCTCCTGCAAAGCTACCACTGCCACTAACTTCTCCACCGAGGCTAATTCAGGACTGTACTTACTAGGCCATGTTTCAGGCCTACAAAGAAACTAGTCCTCACTGTAGCAATCTAAACGGCCCACCCAGACATGAATCCTTCTAGATTCCAACTAGGACCTAACTACAGGGCTTGAGCACAGGACCGCTCACACGCCCACTGGTTCCCACATCCAGACTGACTAATTCCACAATCCTTGCAGACTACCCAGAGCTAACCACCTAGGCTGTTGTAACTCTTCAGCCACCACCGTTTCAGTGTCTGCCCCATACATGGCTTGGACCTTTCAGGCTGCAGACCACTAATAGTCACTTCCCTAGATTATTGGCCACTCTGTGATACACACACCAGACCTTGCTTGGTTAAAGCAGCCACACTGCTCCCTACTCAGACTCGCTCACACGTTCCTCAACTCTGCACAGGCCTTTCGTCACATCTCTCTTCCCGGCATCCAGCCCATTGCCAGTCTATTTAGTGGGCGAGCCACTCCCAGCCTTAAATCCGCCACTGCTCCCGAAGTCCAAGCCAGTATCTGCTTCCAGCAGACTGCAATCATCGAAGGTGAAACAGGTCCCAGGCCTAACTACTACACGGGCCAACCGTAACTCCAATAGACACCGCACACGTACCATTCGCCTCTACCCTATTGGCACCAAACCACTCCCTTTTATCTCTCCCCGACTGCTCAACAGTAGGCTATGCCTGGGTCTATGTTGTCTCCCGCACCTCCTACATGCAGCTGACAGCCAAGAAGATTCTATCTCCTGCTGTCTCGCCACGGCCTCATCACCCTGCAGCACTGCAGAGCCTTACAAACCGCCGCTCCAGACAACCACACGGACACAGGTGAAGACACATCAAAAGCACAAGCAATAACAAACAAACAAACCACTGAGCAATCTCTCAGACAACCAGCCAGTCCCTCCAAAGAAACAGACAAACACCTCTAAAGTATACACCTTCAGTCCACATGCCGCAAACAAAGTATAAGGTTCACACTCATTACATGAGCCGTCTATGTAATGCATATACATCCTATGTTGTCCAGAGTGAGATACGCTCTTTGTAGCTTCTGTCCACGCTCACAATAGATGAGGGTCTTGAATGAGTGACCCCCCTCCCTTGTAATCTCAGAATTTCTTAATAGGATATTTGTAAATGTGTTTTCTAAACCAGAAAACCTCTTGAGGGAAATCTTTACAAATGTTAGTAAGTACTTTTCTTGGACATAGCCATTTGTTGACTCTTTTAAAATGCTCTTATAATAGATACCATTGAGAGATATGATGAAATGAAAAACAATAGAGGTATATAAGCAACCCTACAGCTCGAGCCTACTATCACTGGTTCTCTGTGGCCCCATCTGCACAGATCTTCACTTGTTACAGGATAAAGAATGGAAGATGCTACCTTCCCTATTTGGGTTTTGATGATAATTTGGATTCCACTCAACATGTCCACCCATGCAGAAGACAAGTCCTACAGAATGAGATGCAGCATTGATAATGACTCTCCAAAGGGCTACTCCAGAGATGGAGACATCATCATTGGGGGAGTTCTTCAAATACTTTTGTTGTGTTACAAAGCAGCCCATACCTTTATGGAAGCCCCATCAGTTGATGTCTGCTCAGTGTAAGTATTGCTACACCAATGACTGATATATACAGTAGGGCTAACAGACATAAACATATACAAAACATATAATGACATCTCAATAATTATATAGATCAGGTTTACAGCTGTAGCAGAGGTGCATTTGTCATTGAATTTAATCTTTTCTATCACTGCAGGGGAGTTGTTAAGTGAAACTGGTGGGGCAGGTGCCCAGAGTGTTGTGTATAGGTGGAGCATCAACAAGCTACTCTCCATACTGTAAGCTGGTAGGTTGGGGGGGGGGGCACCAAACTGATTCTTTATCCCTTCTTCTTCTGCTCACAATTCTATTAAGTGACAAATTCACCTCGGCTACATCAGGACATTGTTAAAGAGGCTGCACTACCAGACACAATCAATGGACTAGAGCGGCGCTGTTTCTAAGGAAAAAAAACAAACCCTTTCTAATCTCGTACAACCTCTTAGTCTTTTTAGCATTACAGAAGTCCTTATAAACATACAATAAGGCACCATTTTTCTTACCTCCCCTCCCCCACACATTGTCCGTCTAATTGAACACCAATTACACAGACTGTGAATATTACATTTCACGCTTCCTATTTTAATTCTATTATAGAATTCAATAGTTTTTAACTCAGAGACGCCTCTTGTACACTGAATATACATTAGTAAAGTAGCGTGACGTCTCACACAGTAAACTATATGATCTATGGATGAGCTGTCTACTATCTTCTTAACCATAGGCATGTAGACATGAAACACACACAAAACCACATGAGATGTATGAGAAAGGCAAAGATTCAAAAGAAAAACCCTACACAGGGTGATTATAGTGAGTGGTAAAGTATTGAAATTGATCATTTTGCCTTGTAATATAGATCCAATTATATAATTTAATAAATTGGATAGAAAAATAAAAAAAAATTTCAACAAAATATTTTTTTATTTCATTTGGGGGCTTTCATTTTTTTGGAAGTAAATTATCATTTCTACGGCTTGGTCGTGCTTAAATAGGATGAATTAATTTGTTTTAAATTTTCGAGCTTTTAAGATAATATTATATTTGCTTTAACTATTTAAAAAAGATGTTCTTAAATTAAAATAAACCATACTTTGTAGCAATTAAATTCTTCAATCTGGTACATTAAAACAAATTGCGTAACAGATCTCAAAGATTACTTTTTGGATGTGTCAGTGAAGGTGCTTTGTTTTGTGGATCACATATAACATTTCTGTAGGTCAGCTGTAAGTGACATTATTATTATTATTATTACTATTGTTGCTGTAGTTATTTTAAATACTAATAGTGATTATTACTATTTGTATTCGTTTTGTATAATGATGATAATAACTATTATTATTTTTATTATTTATAATGATTAATATTATTATTATTATTATTATTATTATTATTATTATTATTATTAAGTATTAGTAGTATTATTTTCTAATTGTATTAATTTTTAAGAGTAATAATAGTAATTTTTTAATATTGTATTTTTTTATTATTAGTATTATTATTATTATCAGCATTATTATTGTTGTTAGTTGTATTTGTTTTATATAATAATTATTATTTTTTTATTCTAAAATATCTGTAATTAAAATGTATTAAATATTAATCATTATTATTTATTGTATTATATGTTTTATTACTATTATTGTAAGTTGTTTTTTAATTTTTTATATTAACTATTATTTAAAAAAATAATAATAATAGTAATTATTATTATTATTATTTGTATTCTTTTTTTATATTGATTATTGTCAATATTGTTTTTACTATATTCGGATAAAAAATATAGAGAAACAATCTATAGGGGTAGGATAGGAATTTAGGGTCTTAGCACTTGAAAAATATTCCTTGCACCTAACTTGGATGTGCTGGACTTAGATTGAATCTATCTACCTTGTGCAGATCTCTATAGGTGCGGCTATTGGGCCCCACCTATATCTCTGATATTCGATGTCCAGTTTACAAACATATATAAAAGCAAATAAAAATAGATAGTAACTTAGGTACAAACTGGACATAAATATATGTGATATGTTATTTTTTTAGCATTATTACCTACTACACTAGATTAATTTATTTTGTGTCAATGCAAAGTGCGAAAGCACCAGACACATATTCTTGATACATTGTATAATTTATCTTGTATAAGCTGACATACTTATGATACAAACACTGGCAGTGAAGCGTTGACTGCCAATTTATATATCCCTAAAACAGGTCAAAGACTCAGTGAAAATAATCTTAACTACACATGTTAACTTAATAATTATAGTAAAAAAAAAAATTGTAATACAAAAAGTTTTCTTGTTAAAAGGGTTGTCTCGTGTAAGCAACCATGTCCTAAATGGAAGGCGAACTTCTTTAACCCTTGCTGTAATCCTTGAAGCTTATGGCCAGACATTTCCCCTACAGTAGCCGTAAAGCATGGACGGGCAAGATATGCCAGAGCAAGAGCAACTCCAAGAGAGCAGCTTTCCATCCTAGATCGTAGCAGGGGGTTACGAGCAGGAGACCCCTCTCTTTGACGTCTATATGCCCTAATAGGGTATATGGACAGTAGTTGTTTTAATGGCATCACCTCTTAAGGGCCTGGACTACATGGCAATATTTGGTCTTGGGTAATTTGACGTAAAATTGACTGGTTTACTGCACCATAACTTCCCTTTTTGAATGATCTGAATCAGGACGCCTTGCAACGTCATAAAAAATCTGACCTTGTTCCCCATAGAGTCGATATTTTGAATATTTATTATGATGCAGTAGATTTGAAGTATTAAATGGATATATCTGTGTAATGATGATTAAAAATTACATTGTATAGAATTGCATGTCAATAGGATATTTATCTGGACCTGAATCGTATTACATCACCTTACATGTGCCTGGAATCGTCTTTTCTCCACTGTCTTCTTCTTTCTCTTACTCCAGGCCGACATTCCAGTATCTTCAACATTTTCTGGCTTTTGTTTATGCAATTGAAGAAATAAATACCAGTAAAGATATATTGCCCAATATGTCCCTGGGTTTCCAGCTATATGACTCTTGTGATAGTGATTCCCTTGCAATAATAAGCACGTTAAACATCCTGTCTGCGGGTCAAGACCTAATTCCAAACTATTCCTGTGAGAAGACACCAAAAATAGCAGCATTCATTGGCCATTTATTATCTTCATCAACATATACAATTGCACAAATAACTCAGTTGTATGGATATCCTCTGGTAAGAGCATAGGTTGGTCTATGGTTCATCTGCATGAATAAATTGAGGATTCATCAAGGGGTCCCCCTTCTTTCATACTTCTCTCCCCTTAACACCTAAGTCATTGTGAATATCTAATACAGTTGCCACTATGGGGAGCTTATTGTGTTCGACTGCAATGGCGCTGTATGCAGTAAGCTCCCCCTAGTGGTGGCTGTAGTCAGCCAGAGTTTGATAATTTATGTATAACTGTGTGAAATGAAGCAGGGATTTGGAGCTTTGCATCAGGAAAACAGATTTCTGAACAAAATAAAGATATTTTGTGAAATTAATCAGAATACTGAATTTTGGACCCTATTAAATGAATAAAACAAAATGACAGTGACACTTTATCTATTTTACAGCCCTAGACCACCAGGTATGGACCAATTAGCTTCTTTACCCAGATTCACCACCAGGGTAGAGCAGACCTAGACCACCAGGTATGGAACCATTAGCTTCTTTACCCCCATGTACAACCAGGGTAGAGCACACCCTAGACTACCAGGTATGTACCTATTAGCCTCTTTACCAACATTGATCACAACGGATAAGCCCAGCATGTATGTACTAATTAGCCTCTTTACCACCATTGGCCATTAGGGATGAGCCCACTCTAAACAACCACGGATGAGCCCATTAAACGCTTTACTGCCCTAGAACTCCATACATAATACCACTACACTCTATTGGCGCTATTGATTATAGGGGGTAATTATACATAACAATACTGATGAAATACCAGACCCCCGTGACAAAACCTTGAGCGTGCCCCTTTACAAAATTGCATGATTCCCAAATATAGTGTTATTATTGAGTCAATCTTTTGTTACATACATTAGATGCAGAACTGCATGGAATTCGTTGTTGCCCTATGAATCTGTAAAGTATCGGTAAGGAAGGGAGGTTTAGCCACAAGTGATGACTGTAGGTCCAAATATGATGCAAATTCATTGACAGGTGGTATGCAGAAAAGTCCACAAGTGGTGGAAACAACTTCTAACAGATGAGAGTCACAGTATCTAACAATGGCGGTAATACAAACATAGTGCCAATGGCGGCTTAGAAACTGTAAAGGATCTGCCAGGCACAGCTTCGGGGTTAACGCCCATAGATAATCAGTCTGAACCTGCTTCTATGTCTGTGAGACTGACTCCATCTTCCACCACTCAGGGTGGCAGGCTTAGGAGTGGGAGAACCTATCACAGCCTGGCCAGACAGAGCTAGCTCCCGCCCTCTGTCTATTTATACCTGCCTTTCCTGTTCCTCCTTTGCTTGTGATTCTTCTCGTTTGGTTTCCTGGCCCTGCTGCAGCTTCTTGTACCATTGTCCTTGCTTCATATTGACCCCGGCTTGCTGACTACTCTCCTGATCTGCGTTTGGTACCTCGTACACTCCTGGTTTTACTCGGCTTGTTTACCACTCTTCTGCTCTGCGTTTGGCACCTCGTACTTTCCTGGTTTGACTCGGCTTGTTCACTTCTCTTGTTGCTCACGGTGTTGCCGTGGGCAACTGCCACTTTCTCCCGCTAGCTCTGTGTACCCTTGTCTGTTTGTCTGTCGTGCACTTATTGAGCTTAGGAACCGTCGCCCAGTTGTACCCCTTTGCCTAGGGCGGGTCGTTGCAAGTAGGCAGGGACTGAGTGGTGGGTAGATTAGGGCTCACTTGTCTGTCTCCCCACCCCCGTCATTACATAATCACAAACCCATACCTAGTCTACCCTGGTCCCTGACACCACTATGGACCCCCTTGAGACCCTGGCTCAGCAAATGTAGGGTCTCTCCCTACAGGTCCAGGCCCTGGCTCAGAGGGTCAACCAGCCTGATGCTACCATGGTAGTCCCCCTCACCTCACCTCTTGAACCCCACCTCAAGTTGCCCGACCGGTTCTCAGGGGACCGGAAGACTTTTCTCTCCTTTCGAGAGAGTTGTAGGCCCTATTTTCGATTAAAGCCCCACTCATCAGGTTCTGAGAGCCAGCGGGTGGGTATAATTATGTCCCGGATACAGGAAGGGCCCCAAGAATGGGCCTTCTCCGTGGCTCCTGACGCCCCTGAACATTTTGTATGTCTTCCATTTTCTTACTATTGCACCAACAGTTGTCTCCTTCTCACCCAGCGTCTTACTTATGGTTTTGTAGCCCATTCCAGCCTTGTGCAGGTCTATGATCTTGTCCCTGACATCCTTAGAAAGCTCTTTGGTCTTGCCCATGTTGTAGAGGTTAGAGTCAGACTGATTAGTTGAGTCTGTGGACAGGAGTCTTTTATACAGGTGACCATTTAAGACAGCTTTCTTTAATGCAGGCACCAAGTTGATTTGGAGCGTGTAACTGGTCTGGAGGAGGCTGAACTCTTAATGGTTGGTAGGGGATCAAATACTTATTTCTCTGTGCACAATTCAAATAAATATATATAATTTTGACTATGTGATTTTCTTTTTTTTTAATATATATATAATCTATCTCTCACTGGTAAAATTAACCTAGCCTAAACATTCTAGACTGTTCATGACTTTGACAGTGGGCAAACTTACAAAATCAGCAAGGGATCAAATACTTATTTCCTTCACTGTATATACATATATAATATAGGAACAAACTTTCTACAGGATAGGGACTGTGGAGAAAAACATGTACAACTTGCATTTAGAGGAACAGTAGCATCTTTACTGTTCAACACTCGTACAAATCTATTGCCAGACACTTTTCAGTCTACCCAAGAATTTCAGACTAAAGAATTTCATAAAATAACCCATGTATGCCGATAGACTGGCCAGCTGAGCGAGCGGTGTACAGGCTCATAGACTTTCTATTTAGCCCATACACCACTTGTTTGGCTTTCGGAGAAAAGCTGATCAGAAACTAAGCAGAACAGCGCTTCTGCCGATTCATTTCAACGATGGGTGGGTGTGTCAGTAATCAGACCCCTACCATTCAAAACTTCTGACATGTCACTATATTTTTTGAAAGTTTAGTTACCTTTTGGGGCACTGTCTGCCATTGTTGAAGTGGGGGCGACCCGTGATTTTACCACGATCACCACACAACTAAAATTCGTTGTGGAGCCCTAGTCTTAATCTACTTGTGCTCTTCTTTATGTATTATTAGCAATGATATTTGTTTGTAGATAAGCTATGGTGCAATGGATCCAGTGTTTAATGATAGGATACAATTTCCATCAGTTTATCGAACTATTCCAAATGAGTATCATCAGTTCCAAGTGATCCTACAACTTCTGTTGCACTTTCAATGGACATGGGTTGGCATCATTTCCACAGATGATTACAGTAACAATAAGGCTTCTGAGGAACTGAGGCAACAGATGACAAGAAAAGGAATATGTGTGGAATTTCTAGCTATTATGTCCACGTCGAAAGATGTTGAAAAACTCATTGGGGTGTTGAAGACGTCATCATCGAATGTTATAATCCTATATATCACTTCTGAAGCCTTTATAAAAATTCTGCAAAGTGAAAACTTTGAAAGCCTTCCCAGTAAAGTGTGGATATCCTCTGTCAATCTAAACATAATTACAGATTACGATTTTAAATTGTACCTATCTCCTCTCAATGGTTCCCTACTGATATCGGTCCATAAAAAGAACATAGATGGTCTACAAGAATTTTCATTCAATGCTTTTCACAATGTACAATATAATCCCTTTTTGGAAAGTTTTTGCATTACCCACTTTGGGTTTTGGCATATTTTGAACAATGACAAAAATCAAACAAATAATCTATGGGCGAAACGTTTAGAAAGTGAAGGCACATCGACCTATACTTTTACATATACAATTTACAATGCTGTTCACCTTTTGGCCAAGGCTTTGCATGAAATGTATACAGCTAAACAATCTACCGGTAGCGGGATCCACAAGGTAGCATTCTCCATTAACTATGTGATATTTTTGTAGTTTATAGTTTTATTACTTATTTAATTTTTTTATAATATCATGTCATTTACATACCTATAAGTGTTTGGTAGAAGAAATTTAAAGAGGACCTGTCACTAGGTCATATAAGCTGGACATTTTTTTTCTAGACCTCCCATTCCAGAGATATGGTCCACTGTTGTGTGGGCTCTCTATTTGCTAATTTTTTGTAGTTAGTCAACGGGGTGGAGCTAGCTTCTCTGCCTCTGATGCTGACCAATCAGCACGAGGCAGCTTGAGGGTAGTTCAAGCCCTGTCGGCTAACTAAAGCAAATTAGCATAGAGGGAGCAAACATAACAGTGGCCATGTCTCTGGAACAATGAGGGGGGTCCAGGAATAAAACAAAATGGTGGAATCAGGGAGACAGCGCTATTTGGGTCATTAAGCCAGTTCAATTTATATGACCTAGTGACTGGTTCTATTTAAATCTACTTCTAAGTCCTACTTTCTAGTATTCCATAGATTATTTACCTTTAAATGGGTTGTTTCGTCACTATGCGCTATAAGGACATATGGATGTCAATGGAGGGGGTCCCTGCTTGAGAACCCCTCTATAAGCCTCAGCAGAGAGCCACTAACACAAAGTGGGTCTTGCTCTGGCAGACTCAGACCGTCCATGGACGTACATTTATTTGACTTGCCTACATTTCCTCTGCATTGCCCACTGTATGGCTAGATGTAGCTTCTCCTTGCGAGAACATTTGATCACCAGGGGTATCCATTTATTTATGCCACACAGTAGAACTACTATTTCTCAGAATAGGCTTCAAATGTCTAAGGCTCTGTACACACTTGTGCTACATGCTTCCATCAGGTCTTCCATTGTGCTTTCTATTATTTTTGATGGCAAGAGCAGTGCAGTGTACAGAACTATTTATGCTGTTCAAAATAATGCAACCCTGACGGACCCCATTAAAGTAAATGAGTCCATTTATATCCATTGGAAAACTGATCATTACAGCAGTCATGTCTCCATTATAAATGGTATCCATGATGCTAGTGTGAACTGAGCCAAGAACAGAAGTCATATATATTATAAATAGTAATCAATAATAATCCATAGAAAATTCCGTTAATTCGAATTTTTATTTTATTTTTGTAGCTAAATAATTACATGAAATATATTTATTTAAGGAAACCCGGAGAAGACCTATTTTTTACTACAAACGGTGATGTAGTAAATAGCTTTGATATTCTAAATTGGATCCTTTATCCAAATGGTACATATGAGAGTAGGCATGTGGGTACTCTCTTATCATCACAACAACTAGCAATTAATACAAGCGCTATTGTGTGGAATCAATATTTTACAGAGGTGAGTATATGTATAGTATTAAAATAGTCAAAGCCAAAGTCCATCTTCCAAACCAAAATGTGTTTATGCTCCCAATGCATCTAAATTGCACTAGGTCTTTATTTAAAAATATCGTACGATTTCACGTCAACAGCTCCTTTACAAACCTATGTGTCTCCATGGTAACAGACTACAAACAAACCTTGAGTAGTCTGAGCCTGCATTCATGCTCCTTCCTTCTGTGCCCTATTTCTTGGTAGTTTGTCAAAAAGTAGGAGACAGAAGAGAGTATGACTGCAAGATCAGACTACACAACTATTTGCAAAGTTTTGTATGCTTTGAATCAATGAAAACAAGTGGTTTCAAAAATGTACATGCCCTCTAAGGACAAACAGTATAAACTTAAATTAGTTAATTACAGGAATTCAAATGCCCCTTCGGAGCATATGGACATTATAGAGTGGGGGGGTTTTGGGGTGGAAAACTAGGCAATTGCTCAGGGCCCATTGGTCCCCCCCAATAGCAACTTGAGAGTAGAAGATGTAACCCTTAACTCCCTGGATCACCAGGGACTTTACCATTAAGCTTTTTACTATGCAGTTATTCGGTAGCGGTATTATTTGGATACTGAATTATATTTTTATTTGGGCATTGAATGGCAGTATTATGTGGGAAATATATAGCAGTATTAATATGGCATTGTATGTGTAAAGGATCTGCCAGGCACTGCTTCGGGGTTAATTCCCAGAATTAATCAGTCAACACCTGAGTGTACATCCCTGAGACAGACACCAGCTTCCTCCACTCAGGCTGGCAGGCTTAGGAGTGGGAGAGCCTATCGCAACCTGGCCAGACTCAGCTAGCTCCCGCCCTCGGTCTATTTAAGCCTGCTCTTCCTGTCCATCTGTGCTTGTGAATTCTTTCCTTGAGGTTTCCTGGCCCAGCTACAGCTCCTGCTACTTTTTGATCCTGCTCCATACAGACCCCGGCTTACCAACTACTCTTCTGCTTTTCGCTTTGTACCTCGCACTCTCCTGGCTTGACTCGGCTCGTTCACTACTCTGTTGCTCACGGT
Source organism: Rhinoderma darwinii (assembly GCF_050947455.1). NCBI lineage: Eukaryota > Metazoa > Chordata > Amphibia > Anura > Rhinodermatidae > Rhinoderma > Rhinoderma darwinii. The sequence continues at coordinate 11,601,958 of NC_134698.1, read as the reverse complement.
GTTTCCGCGAGCAACTGCCCATTTCCCTTGCTTGTATTCCCTTGTTTGTTTGTCGTGTTTGTCATGCACTTACTGAGCGCAGGGATCGCCGCCCAGTTGTACCCCGTCGCCTAGGGCGGGTCGTTGCAAGTAGGCAGGGACAGAGTGGCGGGTAGATTAGGGCTCACTTGTCCGTTTCCCTACCCCCCCCACCATTACAAATTCACAAGCCCTATACCTAGTCTACCCTGGTCCCTGACACCATTATGGAACCCCGTGAAACCCTGGCTCAGCAAATGCAGGGTCTCTCCCTACAGGTCCAGGCCCTGGCTCAGAGGGTCAACCAGCCTGATGCTACCTTGGTAGTTCCCCTCACCGCACCCCTTGAACCCCACCTCAAGTTGCCCGACCGGTTCTCAGGTGACCGGAGGGCTTTTCTCTCCTTTCGGGAGAGTTGTAGGCTTTACTTTCGCTTAAAGCCTCACTCCTCAGGTTCTGAGAGCCAGCGGGTGGGTATAATTATGTCCCGGCTCCAGGAAGGGCCCCAAGAGTGGGCCTTCTCCTTGGCTCCTGGCGCCCCTGAACTTTCCTCCGTTGATTGTTTCTTTTCTGCCCTCGGACTTATTTATGACGAGACTGACAGAACTGCCTTTGCCGAGAGTCAGCTGGTGACCTTACGTCAGGGTAAGAGACCTGTTGAGGAGTATTGCTCTGACTTTAGGAAGTGGTGCGTAGCTTCTCGGTGGAATGACCCTGCCTTAAGGTGCCAGTTTAGGTTGGGTCTGTCGAATGCCCTGAAAGACCTGCTAGTTAGTTATCCCTCTTCTGACTCCTTAGACCAGGTTATGGCTTTAGTGGTACGACTTGACCGACGTCTCAGGGAACGACAACGTGAACGTTTATGTGTTTTTTCCTCCGACTCCCCCATGATGCCTCCCGAAGTCCCGTTGCTTCGTTTCTCCCCTAAAGACTCAGAAATACCTATGCAACTCGGGGCCTCCGTGTCCCCTCAACAACGTAGAGAATTCCGCAGGAAGAATGGTCTCTGCTTCTACTGTGGGGATGTCAAGCATCAAGTAAACAACTGTCCCAAGCGTAAGAATGCTGTCAGAGAGCTCCCGCGTCTAAGTGATCATCGGGGAGGTCACTTGGGCGCACAGGTATTTCCCGTAAATATGAAACGTACTAAGATATTGCTTCCCTTTCAGGTCTCTTTTGGTGGTAGGTCTGCTACCGGCAGTGCCTTCGTGGATTCAGGGTCCTCTACTAATATCATGTCTGTGGAATTTGCTATGTCTCTCGCTATGCCTCTGATTGATTTGCCTAAACCTGTTCCGGTAGTGGGTATCGACTCCACTCCTCTTGCTAATGGTTATTTTACACAGCATACCCCTGTTTTTGAACTCCTTGTTGGCTCCATGCATTTGGAGCAATGCTCTGTACTATTGATGCAGGGATTATCGTACGATTTGGTTCTAGGTCTTCCCTGGTTGCAGTTGCATAATCCTACGTTTGACTGGAATACTGGGGAGCTAACCAAATGGGGTAATGAATGTTGTACGTCATGTTTTTCTGTTAATTCTATTTCTCCCCCTAAGGAGGTGAATACGCTACCCGAGTTTGTTCAGGACTTCGCTGATGTTTTCTCTAAAGAGGCCTCCGAAGTATTACCGCCTCATAGAGAATACGATTGCGCTATCGAATTGGTACCAGGAGCTAAGCTTCCTAAGGGTAGGATATTTAACCTTTCTTGTCCCGAACGTGAAGCCATGAGGGAGTATATCCAGGAATCCCTGGCCAAGGGTTACATTCGTCCCTCTTCTTCTCCGGTAGGTGCTGGCTTCTTCTTCGTAGGGAAGAAGGATGGGGGTCTTAGGCCATGCATTGACTACCGTGGCCTGAATAAGGTCACGGTAAGGAACCAGTATCCCCTTCCTTTGATTCCTGATCTCTTTAATCAGGTTCAGGGGGCCCAATGGTTCTCTAAATTGGATCTACGGGGGGCGTATAACCTTATTCGCATCAAAGAGGGGGATGAGTGGAAGACTGCGTTTAACACGCCCGAAGGCCATTTCGAATACCTCGTCATGCCCTTTGGGTTGTGCAATGCCCCTGCGGTCTTCCAGAACTTCATAAATGAGATTTTGAGAAATTACCTGGGGATATTTCTTGTAGTGTACCTTGATGACATATTGGTGTTTTCCAGGGACTGGTCCTCCCACATAGAGCATGTCAGGAAAGTGCTCGAGGTCCTTCGAGAAAACAAACTGTTTGCCAAAATCGAAAAATGTGTATTTGGGGTACAGGAGATACCATTTTTAGGTCAAATCCTCACTCCTCATGAATTCCGCATGGACCCTGCCAAGGTTCAGGCTGTGGCTGAATGGGTCCAACCTGCCTCCCTGAAAGCGCTACAGTGTTTTTTGGGGTTCGCTAACTATTACAGGAGATTTATTGCTAACTTCTCGGTCGTCGCTAAGCCTCTTACGGACCTCACTCGCAAGGGTGCTGATGTCCTCCATTGGCCCCCTGAGGCCGTCCAGGCTTTTGAGACCCTCAAGAAGTGCTTTATCTCGGCCCCCGTGCTGGTTCAGCCCAACCAAAGGGAGCCATTTATTGTGGAGGTTGACGCGTCCGAGGTGGGAGTGGGGGCCGTCTTGTCCCAGGGTACCAGCTCCCTCACCCATCTCCGCCCCTGTGCTTACTTTTCTAGGAAGTTTTCGCCCACGGAGTGTAACTATGATATTGGCAACCGCGAACTTTTAGCCATTAAATGGGCATTTGAAGAGTGGCGCCACTTCCTGGAGGGGGCTAGGCACCAGGTAACGGTCCTTACCGACCACAAGAATCTGGTTTTCCTAGAATCTGCCCGGAGGCTAAACCCGAGACAAGCTCGATGGGCGTTGTTTTTTACCAGATTCAATTTTTTGGTTACCTATAGGGCCGGGTCTAAAAATATTAAGGCGGATGCACTGTCGCGTAGCTTCATGGCCAGCCCTCCTTCGGAGGAAGATCCTGTTTGTATTTTGCCTCCAGGTATAGTCATTTCCTCTATCGAGTCCGATTTAGTCTCTGAAATTGCTGCTGATCAAGGTTCAGCTCCTGGGAACCTTCCTGAGAACAAGCTGTTTGTTCCCCTGCAATTCCGGCTAAGGGTACTTAGGGAAAATCACGACTCCGCACTATCTGGCCATCCAGGCATCCTGGGTACCAAACACCTCATTACCAGAAATTATTGGTGGCCTGGTTTGCCTAAAGACGTTAAGGCCTACGTCGCCGCCTGTGAGGTTTGTGCCAGGTCCAAGACTCCCAGGTCCCGACCAGCGGGCTTACTGCGTTCGTTGCCCATTCCCCAGAGACCTTGGACACATATCTCCATGGATTTTATCACCGATTTGCCTCCATCCCAAGGCAAGTCGGTGGTGTGGGTGGTGGTAGACCGCTTCAGTAAAATGTGCCACTTTGTGCCCCTCAAGAAACTACCCAACGCCAAGACGTTGGCTACCTTGTTTATCAAACACATCCTGCGTCTCCATGGGGTCCCCGTCAATATTGTTTCTGACAGGGGGGTACAATTTGTTTCATTGTTTTGGAGAGCCTTCTGTAATAAGTTGGGGATTGATCTGTCCTTCTCCTCTGCTTTCCATCCTGAAACCAATGGCCAAACGGAGAGGACTAATCAGTCTCTAGAACAATACTTAAGATGTTTTGTCTCTGACTGTCAATTTGATTGGGTTTCTTTCATTCCCCTCGCCGAATTTTCCCTTAATAACCGGGTCAGTAACTCGTCAGGGGTCTCTCCCTTTTTCTGTAATTTTGGGTTTAATCCACGGTTCTCCTCCGTTTCACCTGGTTGTTCCAACAATCCCGAGGTGGAGGTCGTTCATCGGGATCTGTGCACAGTCTGGGCCCAGGTTCAGAAGAACCTAGAGGCGTCCCAGAGCATACAGAAGGCTCAGGCCGATAGAAGACGTTCTGCTAACCCCCTGTTTGTGGTCGGGGATCTGGTGTGGTTGTCATCCAGGAACTTGCGTCTCAAGGTTCCGTCCAAAAAGTTTGCTCCCCGGTTTATTGGGCCGTATAAGGTCATTGAGGTCCTCAGTCCTGTCTCTTTCCGGCTGGAGTTACCCCCGTCTTTTCGTATACACAACGTGTTTCATGCCTCCCTCCTGAAACGCTGCTCCCCGTCCTTGGCCCCCTCGAGGAAACCTCCTGTTCCCGTCCTCACCCCTGAGGGGGTGGAATTTGAGGTGGCCAGGATCGTGGACAGCAAGATGGTCCAAGGCTCCCTCCAGTACCTGGTCCATTGGAGAGGATACGGGCCCGAGGAGAGGACTTGGGTACCCGCCCGGGATGTTCACGCTGGGGTATTGGTCAGGAGGTTCCACCTGCGTTTCCCCAGTAAGCCAGGTCCACTTAGAAAGGGTCCGGTGGCCCCTCATAAAAGGGGGGGTACTGTAAAGGATCTGCCAGGCACTGCTTCGGGGTTAATTCCCAGAATTAATCAGTCAACACCTGAGTGTACATCCCTGAGACAGACACCAGCTTCCTCCACTCAGGCTGGCAGGCTTAGGAGTGGGAGAGCCTATCGCAACCTGGCCAGACTCAGCTAGCTCCCGCCCTCGGTCTATTTAAGCCTGCTCTTCCTGTCCATCTGTGCTTGTGAATTCTTTCCTTGAGGTTTCCTGGCCCAGCTACAGCTCCTGCTACTTTTTGATCCTGCTCCATACAGACCCCGGCTTACCAACTACTCTTCTGCTTTTCGCTTTGTACCTCGCACTCTCCTGGCTTGACTCGGCTCGTTCACTACTCTGTTGCTCACGGTGTTTCCGCGAGCAACTGCCCATTTCCCTTGCTTGTATTCCCTTGTTTGTTTGTCGTGTTTGTCATGCACTTACTGAGCGCAGGGATCGCCGCCCAGTTGTACCCCGTCGCCTAGGGCGGGTCGTTGCAAGTAGGCAGGGACAGAGTGGCGGGTAGATTAGGGCTCACTTGTCCGTTTCCCTACCCCCCCCACCATTACAGTATGGTAATATTATTTGGATACTGTATGGAGGGATTATTTGTATGGGTGTCATTATTTGTACACTGAATTTGCAGAATTCTGTAGGTATTGTATGGAAGTAATTGGCATTTTATGGCAATATGAAATTGGTAAAAAGTGCATATGTATCTGCGTATTATGTGTGTGTGTGTGTGTGTGTGTGTGTGTGTGTGTGTGGGGGGGGGGGGGTCCTGCTTAGCTTGTTACTCAGCATCATACTTTCTATAAAACATGCTCTATTAGTAGAGAGATTGCCCCTTGTTCAGGACCTCCATATATGACCTAAAGAATTTTGAGCATTAAACCGTCCAAAGATTTTATTATAGGATTGATGGCGGTAGAAACAATGTTAGCTAGGCTTCCATATAAAAGGAGGATATTTTTTATTTTTATCCGGAAGAATCACAATTTAGGCTTCATTCACATCTGCGTCGGGCTTCCATTTATAGGTTCCGTCAGACCTTTTCGTCTGGGGAACCCAAGAACAAAAACCGCACGGAAACCATAGCTTTCCGTTTGCATTACCATTGATTTCAATGGTAATGCTTCTATTACAAATGGTTTCTATTAGGTTTTCCATTTTTTTGGTTTGGTTTATGTTCATGGTTACCCCAGATGGAAAGGTCTGATGGAACCTATAAAAGGAAGCCCGACGCAGATGTAAATGAAGCCTTATTTGTATAATTTTCAAGATAACATTGATATCCTAAATTAAATAAAATAAGATCAATTGATTTGTTGATACATTTTGTTAACATGTTGTATATTTAATGAATTATGCAGATTTCTTGTTCTCTTTTTCAATAAGATTCCACAGTCCCTGTGTAGTGACACATGTTCTAAAGGGAATCGAAAATCACTCCAATTGGGAAAATTGCCCTGCTGTTTTGACTGTGTCCCATGCTCTGATGGGGAGATTGCTAATTTATCAGGTGTGGTTCAAACAATGTGCAGAGATAGATAGATAGATAGATAGATAGATAGATAGATAGATAGATAGATAGATAGATAGATAGATAGATAGATAGATAGATAGATAGATAGATAGATAGATAGATAGATAGATAGATAGATAGATAGATATGTGATAGATAGATAGATAGATAGATAGATAGATAGATAGATAGATAGATAGATAGATAGATAGATAGATAGATAGATAAACAAATATATCTAGCAGCACCGGTGTATGGTGGGTGCAAATCCTCAGGAACAGACCACGCTCCAAACTTGATAATATTCAAAAAATAGGCAGCACTCCGCAGTAAATGTGAAAATAGGGTACTTTTATTGCCCCCTGTGCAACGTTTCAGCTCTGTCCTCTAGAGCCTTTCTCAAGCAAATAACATGTGATACATTCCAAGTATATAACATAGTGACAATCAAGTGTGTGAATCAAACATAATCAAAGCAAAAGTATATAACAGCATCACAAAAATAGCGTAATAAATATATAGTAAAAAGTGACACATCAGAATTAAACATGTAGTGTCAAAGTAAGATGGATAAGCAACAGTTAATGTGCATATAACTCACAATACAGTTAAAGTATCCAATTAAGAGTAGTGTTCACATGTGTGTGAATCATGTGTGAAACATAAAAACAAATTAAAATTGAAAATCACCTCAAAGGACGTGCTATCACGGCGCCGCCATAGCGGTAAGCGAAAAAACGGTATTGCGCATGCGTTGGAATATTGCCATGTTCTAAATATTGCGGATATCCGGTATGCATTCGCGCATGCGCAATGAAGCGCAGATGCGATGCAGACATCTTTAAATAGGGAAAAGTCCCATTTGTTTAGGGTTATATCAAAAGGTATGTGTATATATATCTTAAATAACCGAATCATACCATAATGGGGACTATATAGCTCCCAATCTAAGATAAAGCTTTATCAATGGAGAGTGTGAATACATTCAAATGAATGTCCCAACAGGGCATGCAAAGAGGAGAGAGGCATAAGCGCAGCGGTACAGCCCTGTTCACACCAGAGTTTTAAGTATTGTTGTTAGAAATGGAGTTCAAGGTGTGGCCGGTGGCCATTCTATAAATGCCCATCCCCACCTCACTAGTGGGTAAAACAAATGCAATGCAGACATGTCATATGTCCCCTTGCCGTATTGTTTCCCGTAACTCCTATATTTGTTCTTTGAGAAGTCAAAATAAATACCGCATCTACGTCCAAACCTCTCAATCCTATAGGTTCTATCGATATGTATATAATACACCCTCTAGAGATATAATGGCATACTACATATACTGATATATATTTTTTTATAGAATATTATAATATGATATCCGCAAAAAATAAAAATTGCAAAAATTCCATGAAAAATATAATAATTTTTAATAATATTGGATAATAATTATACACAGAAAAATCCGTGATATTCTTCGTCTGTCGAGGTAATCTTCAAACAGGTTCAAAAGAACGCTCTAAAGAAAAATAGAGAAAAATAAATATCAATATTTCAAACAGGTAATAAAACCAATAAGTATACATGTTAATAATTACTGATAATAACATCAAGTGTATCAACATAATGGGGCATGACGGAAAGAGGAAGGAAAATCTCTCACATTACTCCACTAAACGCATAATCGACATTTTGGATCTTGGATCACATACCCCCCCTGAGACGAGGTGGCAACAGGACTAGACTATTAAAAACTAAGGAGTTGCAATGGATCAATAGGCTCAACACCCTGAAACCAAATGGGCTCAATGTCGATTATGCGTTTAGTGGAGTAATGTGAGAGATTTTCCTTCCTCTTTCCGTCATGCCCCATTATGTTGATACACTTGATGTTATTATCAGTAATTATTAACATGTATACTTATTGGTTTTATTACCTGTTTGAAATATTGATATTTATTTTTCTCTATTTTTCTTTAGAGCGTTCTTTTGAACCTGTTTGAAGATTACCTCGACAGACGAAGAATATCACGGATTTTTCTGTGTATAATTATTATCCAATATTATTAAAAATTATTATATTTTTCATGGAATTTTTGCAATTTTTATTTTTTGCGGATATCATATTATAATATTCTATAAAAAAATATATATCAGTATATGTAGTATGCCATTATATCTCTAGAGGGTGTATTATATACATATCGATAGAACCTATAGGATTGAGAGGTTTGGACGTAGATGCGGTATTTATTTTGACTTCTCAAAGAACAAATATAGGAGTTACGGGAAACAATACGGCAAGGGGACATATGACATGTCTGCATTGCATTTGTTTTACCCACTAGTGAGGTGGGGATGGGCATTTATAGAATGGCCACCGGCCACACCTTGAACTCCATTTCTAACAACAATACTTAAAACTCTGGTGTGAACAGGGCTGTACCGCTGCGCTTATGCCTCTCTCCTCTTTGCATGCCCTGTTGGGACATTCATTTGAATGTATTCACACTCTCCATTGATAAAGCTTTATCTTAGATTGGGAGCTATATAGTCCCCATTATGGTATGATTCGGTTATTTAAGATATATATACACATACCTTTTGATATAACCCTAAACAAATGGGACTTTTCCCTATTTAAAGATGTCTGCATCGCATCTGCGCTTCATTGCGCATGCGCGAATGCATACCGGATATCCGCAATATTTAGAACATGGCAATATTCCAACGCATGCGCAATACCGTTTTTTCGCTTACCGCTATGGCGGCGCCGTGATAGCACGTCCTTTGAGGTGATTTTCAATTTTAATTTGTTTTTATGTTTCACACATGATTCACACACATGTGAACACTACTCTTAATTGGATACTTTAACTGTATTGTGAGTTATATGCACATTAACTGTTGCTTATCCATCTTACTTTGACACTACATGTTTAATTCTGATGTGTCACTTTTTACTATATATTTATTACGCTATTTTTGTGATGCTGTTATATACTTTTGCTTTGATTATGTTTGATTCACACACTTGATTGTCACTATGTTATATACTTGGAATGTATCACATGTTATTTGCTTGAGAAAGGCTCTAGAGGACAGAGCTGAAACGTTGCACAGGGGGCAATAAAAGTACCCTATTTTCACATTTACTGCGGAGTGCTGCCTATTTTTTGAATATTAGATAGATAGATAGATAGATAGATAGATAGATAGATAGATAGATAGATAGATAGATAGATAGATAGATAGATAGATAGATAGATAGATAGATGATAGATAGATGTTTAGATAGATAGATAGATAGATAGATAGATAGATAGATAGATAGATAGATAGATAGATAGATAGATAGATAGATAGATAGATAGATAGATAGATAGATAGATAGATAGATAGATAGAGTACACAAGAAAATGGTGATAGCGCTCTGCGAACACCGATGGCACCTAAACGCTATATATAAATAAATATACATTACTGATGAATCTACTTACAATAATGAGGTTCTTAGCGCACAATTTGATCAAAGTGTGTGAGCCCACCTGCCACGACAAGGCGACTTCGATGAGGTGGGAACCTACGCTGCACATACATCCAGAACTGGGACTAAACATACATATATATGGGGATGGTAGGAACCAGCATTAAACTAATTAAAATCACCCAGGGCAGAATGGGAGGAGTGCAAGATCACAAAATGGAGGAAGTCACTGACCCAACATATCTACAATACATAATAAACAAGAAAGATTGATCAGTTCAGCACATTCCACAAATTGAAACAAAGCGTGTATACAGGTGCAAGTTTGCCTGTGACACCTGTATACACGTTTTGTTTCATTTTGCTGGAATATGCTGATCAAACTTTCTTGTCTCTTATGTATTGTAGATATGTGGGGTTAGTGACTGCCACCATTGTTGATCTTGAACTCCTCCCATTCTGTCCTGGGTGATTTTGAATAGTTTAATGCTGATTCCTACCATTCCCAGATGTATGTGTAAAGGATCTGCCAGGCACAGCTTCTGGGGCAACGCCCATGCATAATCAGTCTGCACCTGCTTCTATGTCTGTGAGACTGACTCCATCTTCCACCACTCAAGGTGGCAGGCTTAGGAGTGGGAGAGCCTATCACAGCCTGGCCAGACGGAGCTAGCTCCCGCCCTCTGTCTATGTATACCTGCCTTTCCTGTTCCTCCTTGCTTGTGATTCTTCTTGTTTGGTTTCCTGGCCCTGCTGCAGCTTCTGGTTCTATTTGTCCTTGCTTCTTATTGACCCCAGCTTGCTGACTACTCTCCTGCTCTGCGTTTGGTACCTCGTACACTCCTGGTTTGACTCGGCTTGTTCACTACTCTCCTGCTCTGCGTTTGGCACCTCGTACTCTCCTGGTTTGACTCGACTTGTTCACTACTCTTGTTGCTCACGGTGTTGCCGTGGGCAACTGCCCCTTTCTCCCCTTAGCTTTGTGTACCCTTGACTGTTTGTCTGTCGTGCACTTATTGAGCGTAGGGACCGTCGCCCAGTTGTACCCCGTCGCCTAGGGCGGGTCGTTGCAAGTAGGCAGGGACTGAGTGGCGGGTAGATTAGGGCTCACTTGTCTGTTTCCCTACCCCCGTCATTACATAATCACAAGCCCATATACCTAGTCTACCCTGGTCCCTGACACCACTATGGACCCCCTTGAGACCCTGGCTCAGCAAATGCAGGGTCTCTCCCTACAGGTCCAGGCCCTGGCTCAGAGGGTCAACCAGCCTGATGCTACCATGGTAGTGCCCCTCACCTCACCTCTTGAACCCCACCTCAAGTTGCCCGACCGGTTCTCAGGGGACCGGAAGACTTTTCTCTCCTTTCGGGAGAGTTGTAGGCTCTATTTTCGCTTAAAGCCCCACTGCTCAGGTTCTGAGAGCCAGCGGGTGGGTATAATTATGTCCCGGCTCCAGGAAGGGCCCCAAGAATGGGCCTTCTCCTTGGCTCCTGACGCCCCTGAACTTTCCTCTGTTGATCTTTTCTTTTCTGCTCTCGGACTCATTTATGACGAGACTGACAAGACTGCTTTTGCCGAGAGTCAGCTGGTGACCTTACGTCAGGGTAAGAGACCTGTTGAGGAGTATTGCTCTGACTTTAGGAAGTGGTGCGTAGCTTCTCGGTGGAATTACCCTGCCTTAAGGTGCCAGTTTAGGTTGGGTCTGTCGAACGCCCTGAAAGACCTGCTAGTTAGTTATCCCTCTTCTGACTCCCTAGACCAGGTTATGGCTTTAGCGGAACGACTTGACCGACGTCTCAGGGAACGACGACTTGAACGTCTTGATGTTTTCTCCTCTGACTCCCCCATGATGCCTCCCGAGGTTCCGTTGCTTCGTTCCTCCCCGGATGACTCGGAGGTACCTATGCAACTCGGGGCCTCCGTGTCCCCCCAACAACGTAGGAAGAATGGTCTCTGCTTCTACTGTGGGGATGACAAGCATAAAGTGAACAACTGTCCTAGGCGTAAGAATGCAGCCGGAGAACTTCCGTGCCTAAGTGATTATCGGGGAGGTCACTTGGGCGCACAGGTATTTCCCGTAAATATGAAATGTAATAAAATCTTGCTTCCCTTTCAGGTCTCTTTTGGTGATATGTCTGCTACTGGCAGTGCCTTCGTGGATTCAGGGTCTTCTGCTAATATCATGTCTGTGGAATTTGCTATGTCTCTAGCCATGCCTTTTATTGATTTGCCTAAACCTGTCACGGTAGTGGGTATCGACTCCACTCATCTTGCTAATGGTTATTTTACTCAGCATACCCCTGTTTTCGAACTCCTTGTTGGCTCCATGCATTTGGAGCAGTGCTCTGTACTGTTAATGCAGGGATTATCATCCAATTTGGTTTTAGGCCTTCCCTGGTTGCAGTTGCATAATCCCACGTTTGACTGGAATTCTGGGGACCTTACCAAATGGGGTAATGAATGCTTGATGTCATGTTTTTCTGTTAATTCTATTTCTCCCCCTGAGGAGGTGAACACGCTACCAGAGTTTGTTCAGGACTTCGCTGATGTTTTCTCTAAAGAGGCCTCCGAAGTGTTACCTCCTCATAGAGAATACGATTGCGCAATCAATTTGGTACCAGGAGCTAAGCTCCCTAAGGATAGGATATTTAATCTCTCTTGTCCTGAACGTGAAGCCATGAGAGAGTATATCCAGGAATGCCTGGCCAAGGCTTACATTCGCCCCCCTACTTCTCCGGTAGGTGCTGGCTTCTTCTTCGTAGGGAAGAAGGATGGTGGTCTTAGGCCATGCATTGACTACCGAAGCTTGAATAAGGTCACTGTAAGGAACCAGTATCCCCTTCCTCTAATTCCTGATCTCTTTAATCAGGTTCAGGGGGCCCAATGGTTCTCTAAGTGTCATCTACGGGGGGCTTATAACCTTATCCGCATGAAAGAGGGGCATGAGTGGAAGACTGCGTTTAACACGCCCGAAGGGCATTTCGAGTACCTCGTCATGCCCTTTGGGTTGTGTAATGCTCCCGCAGTCTTCCAGAATTTCATAAATGAGATTTTAAGAGACTACCTGGGGGTATTTCTTGTAGTGTACCTTGATGACATACTTGTGTTTTCCAAGGACTGGTCCTCCCACATTGAGCATGTCAGGAAGGTGCTCCAGGTCCTTCGGGAAAGCAAACTGTTGGCGGAGACCGAAAAATGTGTGTTTGGGGTGCAGGAGATACCATTTTTGGGTCAAATCCTCACTCCTCATGAATTCCGCATGGACCCTGCCAAGGTCCAGGCTGTGGCGGAATGGGTCCAACCTACCTCCCTGAAGGCGTTACAGTGCTTCCTGGGGTTCGCTAATTATTACAGGAGGTTTATTGCTAACTTCTCGGTGATCGCTAAGCCTCTTACGGATCTCACTCGCAAAGGTGCTGATCTCCTCCACTGGCCTCCTGAGGCTGTCCAGGCTTTTGAGGTCCTTAAGAAGTGCTTTATCTCGGCCCCGGTGCTGGTTCAGCCCAACCAAATGGAGCCATTTATCGTGGAGGTTGACGCATCCGAGGTGGGAGTGGGCGCTGTCTTGTCCCAGGGTACCAGGTCCCTCACCCATCTCCGTCCCTGTGCCTACTTCTCCAGGAAGTTTTCGCCCACTGAGAGTAACTATGATATTGGCAACCGCGAACTCTTAGCCATTAAATGGGCATTTGAAGAGTGGCGCCACTTCCTGGCCACCGACCACAAGAATCTGGTTTTCCTAGAATCTGTCCGGAGGCTAAACCCGAGACAAGCTCGTTGGGCGTTATTTTTTACCAGATTCAACTTTGTGGTTACCTATAGGGCTGGGTCTAAAAATATTAAGGCTGATGCACTGTCACGTAGATTCATGGCCAGCCCTCCTTCGGAGGAAGATCCTGCTTGTATTTTGCCTCCAGGTATAATCATTTCCGCTATTGATTCTGATTTAGTCTCTGAAATTGCGGCTGATCAAGGTTCAGCTCCCGGGAGCCTTCCTGAGAACAAGCTGTTTGTTCCCCTGCAATTCCGGCTAAGGGTACTTAGGGAAAATCATGACTCTGCACTATCTGGCCATCCAGGCATCCTGGGTACCAAGCACCTCATTGCCAGAGACTATTGGTGGCCTGGGTTGCCTAAAGACGTTAAGGCCTACGTCGCCGCTTGTGAAGTTTGTGCTAGGTCCAAGACTCCCAGGTCCCGACCAGCGGGCTTACTACGTTCTTTGCCCATTCCCCAGAGACCTTGGACCCATATCTCAATGGATTTTATCACCGATTTGCCTCCATCTCAAGGCAAGTCGGTGGTGTGGGTTGTAGTAGACCGCTTCAGTAAGATGTGCCATTTTGTGCCCCTCAAGAAACTACCCAATGCTAAGACGTTAGCTACCTTGTTTGTCAAACACATCCTGCGTCTCCATGGGGTCCCTGTCAATATTGTTTCTGATAGAGGGGTACAATTTGTTTCATTGTTTTGGAGAGCCTTCTGTAAAAAGTCTCCTCTGCCTTCCATCCTGAAACTAATGGCCAAACTGAGAGGACTAATCAGTCTCTAGAACAATATTTAAGGTGTTTTATCTCTGATTGTCAATATGATTGGGTCTCATATTTGTCCTTGCTTCTTATTGACCCCGGCTTGCTGACTACTCTCCTGCTCTGCGTTTGGTACCTCGTACACTCCTGGTTTGACTCGGCTTGTTCACTACTCTCCTGCTCTGCGTTTGGCACCTCGTACTCTCCTGGTTTGACTCGGCTTGTTCACTACTCTTGTTGCTCACGGTGTTGCCGTGGGCAACTGCCCCTTTCTCCCCTTAGCTCTGTGTACCCTTGTCTGTTTGTTTGTCGTGCACTTATTGAGCGTAGGGACCGTCGCCCATTTGTACCCTGTCGCCTAGGGCGGGTCGTTGCAAGTAGGCAGGGACTGAGTGGCGGGTAGATTAGGGCTCACTTGTCTGTTTCCCTACCCACGTCATTACAGTATGTAGGTTTAGTCCCAGTTCTGGGCGTATGAGCAGCGAAGGGACCCACCTCATAGAAGTCGCCTTGTCGTGGCAGGTGGGCTCACACAATTTGATCAAAATATGCGCTAAGGACCTCACTATTGTGAATAGATCCAGCAGCAATGCATATTTATTTATGTATAGTGTTTATGTGGCATTAGTGATCGCAGTGTCCTGTCACCATTTTTTTGTGTGCTGTATAAATTTGCAGTCACGGGCGTTCTTGCACCTGTATACACGTTTTGTTTCATTTTGCTGGAATGTGCTGATCAAATGTTCTTGTCTCTTAGATAATGATAGATAGATAGATAGATAGATAGATAGATAGATAGATAGATAGATAGATAGATAGATAGATAGATAGATAGATAGATAGATAGATAGATAGATAGATAGATAGATAGATAATAGATAGATAGATAGATAGATAGATAGATAGATAGATAGATAGATAGATAGATAGATAGATAGATAGATAGATAGATAGATAGATAGATAGATAGAATATATAATGTGGATTCTCTTTTATGTGAACGTATATCATTGATGATTACTTCTTTAATTCTTAGGAATGGAAAACTGTATAGAGTGCCCTGAAGAGTTCTGGTCAAACATAAACAAGACTGTGTGTATAAGAAGGACCATAGAATACCTTTCATATTCCGACCACCTAGGTTTATTATTGGCTGGTATAGCCATAACCTTTGCTGTAACCTCTACTTCAGTAATGATCATCTTCGTGAAGCACAGGAACACCCCCATAGTAAGAGCCAATAACCAGCACCTCAGCTACGTCCTCCTCATAGCACTTACCCTGTGTTTCATGTGCTCGCTTTTATTCATTGGTCATCCCATGGACCTCACCTGCCTTTTGAGACATTCACTTTTTCTCTTTGTATTTTCAGTCGCTATTTCCTCTCTGTTGGGTAAAACCATTACAGTTATCATTGCCTTTAATGCAGCCAAACCGGGGTGCAAGTTAAAAAAATGGATGGGTTCAAGGGTCTCCATTGGTTTAACCACTATATGTTCTTTAGGAGAATTTCTTATCTGTGTTACCTGGATAATATGTGCCCCCCCAGTTGTGGAATTTGATAGTAAGATAGCACATGATAAGCTGATCTTGCAGTGTATGGATATATCAACGTTTTATTTTTATCTTGCAATCTCATATATAGGTTTATTGGCTTTATTAAGCTTCATCGTCGCCTACTCAGCACGGCAACTTCCCGACAACTTCAATGAGGCTCAGTATATTACATTTAGTATGATCGTGTTTTGTAGTGTGTGGCTGTCCTTTATACCCACTTACCTGAGTACTAAGGGCAAGTATACGTTAGCGGTAGAAATCTTTGCCATCCTGATCTCAACCGCTGGATTACTGATGTGTATTTTTACCCCAAAATGCTATATTATACTTCTAAAGCCAGAGCTCAATCACAAAAGACACATAAATATTATTTAAAAAAAATGAGGAATAAAAAGTACTTCCTGTCATTGTCATTTTCTTTCTCGGACAGGAAGTAGCTATCTGAAAATTACCATTGTCAGCCATATTAGCTCTAGTCTATAAGGTTAGCTTAGCTTTTCTTAAAGGGAAACTCTACAAAAAAATGTTCTACATAAGTGTACTCTTAGATCTGTCAGTATATTTTGCTATACACCGTGTTCCAAATTATTATGCACATT
Source organism: Rhinoderma darwinii (assembly GCF_050947455.1). NCBI lineage: Eukaryota > Metazoa > Chordata > Amphibia > Anura > Rhinodermatidae > Rhinoderma > Rhinoderma darwinii. The sequence continues at coordinate 11,585,841 of NC_134698.1, read as the reverse complement.
GGATTTAAGTGTCATAAACATTTAATTATTAGTTTTTCAATTAAACGTGTTTACTGATGAGTGCCGTGCAACCCTGGATGGTCCAGATGGATGGAGTAGTGGATGGTTGGTGAATGGCCATCATGTCCTAACGAGGCTACGACGTCAGCAAGGAGGTGGCGGAGTCATGTTTTGGGCTGGAATCATGGGGAGAGAGCTGGTAGGCCCCTTTAGGGTCCCTGACGGTGTGAAAATGACCTCTGCAAAGTACGTAGAGTTTATGACTGACCACTTTCTTCCGTGGTACAAAAAGAAGAACCGTGCCTTCCGTAGCAAAATTATCTTCATGCATGACAAAGCACCATCTCATGCTGCAAAGAGTACCTCTGTGTCATTGGCTGCTATGGGCATAAAATGAGAGAAACTCATGGTGTGGCCCCCATGTTCCCCTGACCTCAACCCTATTGAGAACCTTTGGAGCATCCTCAAGAAAAATATCTATGAGGGTGGGAGGCAGTTCACATCAAAACAGAAGCTCTGGGAGGCTATTCTGACATCCTGCAAAGATATTCAAGCAGAAACTGTCCAAATACTCACAAATTCAATGGATGCAAGAATTGTGAAGGTGATATCAAGGAAGGGGTCCTATGTTAACATGTAACTTGGCCTGTTAAGTTTTTTTTGATTGAAAGAGCTTTTGATTTCTGTAAATATGACCTCCTGATGCTGCAAATTCAACAAATTACCATTTTACTTCTCTTTACAACCTTTAAAATGTTTTGATCTCTGTTGTGCATAATAATGTGAAGCATTTTGAGTTTTTTACTTCTAAAAAAAATCTGTTATCATTAGGAGATTTGTTCAATAAAATTCACATTATACTCCAACGGTTGATGGCTTGAAGATTATACTGACTGTCATTTGCATCGACTATTTAGGAAAATCAGCGAAAAATAACATTTGCATAATAATTTGGAATGCGGTGTAGTTATAGGAAGCATAATATATCTCCAGATCTGAAGGACAAATGACACAAAAAATATTGTGTTGGTTGTATTCATGAGGAGGGCAGTCACCCAACCTCCACCCACATCCTCCTGCCATTTACACTGTTGGGCAAAGTTGCCTCTAAACATGCCGTCACTGATATGAAGGGCAGGAGGAGATGGAGAGAGGCAGGGTGTCACGACGCGGGGTGTGGACCCACTGGGCCGTACTGAGTAGCGGGATAGCAGCTGGCCAACTAGGTAGAAAACAATGTCTATAGTCCAGAACGGGTACCTGGGGCAATGTTGACGGTAGCGGGGACACAACTTGACTTTCACTGTAGATGGCACAGTAGATGCAGCAGAAGACACGACTTGACTGTCACTGTAGATGGCACAGAGGCACGGTTGCACGGGATACAGGGTACAGGCAGCAGGAACGGGTAACACTTGTAACTGGAAAAAACTAGGAGACCATTTGCAAGACAAACTTAGGTATACAACAACGCTCAGGCAAGGATCAAGTGGGCAGAGACCTTTTATAGTCCAGCAGCATTCTGGGCTAATCACTGATTAATAACAACTGGATGCGCGTACTAGCCCTTAAAGGTCGTGCACGCGCGGGCGCGCGTGCCCTGCAGGAAACGGTTCCAGAACCCGGAAGTGAGTGCCGGCATCGCCCTGGAGGGAGATGCCGCCGAGAACACAGATGTCCATGGCCGGGGCCCTCAGAGGGTAAGTCTGAATGACGGCCCTCGGCCGTAGACATTACACAGGGTTACCACCAAATCCTCCTGTTCCTGGTGGTTAGGGGTGTGGTGATGTCATCCAGCACTAGAAATACCTATGTTAATCTTTGCTATGGGGCCCCTCTCCGCTATGAACAGCCCTGTCTTCAGATGTGGATTTATAATATGATTCCATTAAATAGGTCATAATATAATGCTGACAGATCTACTTTAACTTACCTTATTTCATCATGCCCTTCAGTAAGGCCTCATCCGCAAATACTGACCGTAAATACGGTTTCGTATTGCTTTATAGTCATCAGCAAATCATCAGCAACGTACCCATTTCTGCTGAATGGAAGAGCTTTCAGGATTACAGAATTGGAGCCTGCGAGAACAGTCCCGTCCCCCCCTTTCTTGATAGAAAACAGATTTCACTGAGCAAAATAGTGGATGGTAGCTGGGTTTTAGGGTCAGAAAAAATTAGCAAGAAGTCCATTATAGAAAAAGTAATCAGTTTCAATATATAATACACATATCATGCTGCCACTGGAATTTTTTTATTAAAAAGTTACAAAATAAGGACTGACTGTATCAATAGTGACATCATTTAGAGAGGAAGTAGCTAGCTTCTCCTCCTATTGATTTTTAAACAAAAATGAATATATAGTTGACAGCCTATGCTATAGAGTAACTGTATGTTTTTTTTCTATGAAGTGTTTGGAAATGCCCTTGAAATAAAACAACTGAAATGATATGCAAATGTAATCAATAAATTAACGAAACATCAATTTATAAATAATAATAATTAATAATGATAATAATTATTATATAATGTTACATTTTCTGACAGTTTATATTTTATTATGAGAATAAAGTCATTGCATCCACATCATTGTCTCTATATCTGTTGTACACTATGGTTTTTGTAGCCTTATATATAATATTTTTTTCTGTAGTGGGGCAGAGTCTAAGGGATTTTGCATTTTTCACTTTAAAAGTCCCTCACGGGGGTATGGACATTGTTTAGGGAATCCCCTGATTGTGTCCGCAGAGTAGTCTCCAACATTAACTGCGGACGGCTTGCAGGTGGAATTCCAATGCAACTTACTAAGTTGTAAAACTAAATCAGTCGTGCAAATCCCAGGTCAGAGTTCAATCAATAGGGGTACACAGATAAGCGTCAGGGCAGGCAGCGATCAGAAAACAAATTAAATTAAGTCCAGTCAATCCAAATATAGCAAACGATAATTACACCTTTCCACTTATATGAACAATTTCTATATTCGCAAAATGTCTATATTCACTGGTTGCTAAGAATACGCTGCCTAACAACCACAGCCTTTTATATAGCGTTGTTATGAAGTTCATCCATAGCAACCAGTTTGTCTGAAATTACTCAGGTCTTAGTCGTATTGGAGCTAAGATGGAAGGAAAGTCCCGAATTCTACAGTACAGGTAGTTAACCTCTTCTCAAGGGTGTTAACACATTACTGCCCTAGACCACTAGGGATGTTATTATTTACCACTTCACTGCCCTAGACCACTAGGGATGTTATTATTTACCGCTTCACTGCCCTAGACCACCAGGGATGTTATTATTTACCGCTTCACTGCCCTAGACCACCAGGGATGTTATTATTTACCACTTCACTGCCCTAGACCACCAGGGATGTTATTATTTACCACTTCACTGCCCTAGACCACCAGGGATGTTACCATTAACACCTTTACTGTGATCGACCAGGGATGTTATTATTTACCCCTTCACTGCTCTAGGACACAAGGATGTTATTATTTACCCCTTCACTGCTCTAGGACACCAGGGATGTTATTATTTACCCCTTCACTGCTCTAGGACACCAGGGATGTTATTATTTACCCCTTCACTGCCTAGACTACCAGAGATGTTATTATTTACCCCTTCACTGCCATAGACCACCAGGGGTGTTATTATTTACCCATTCACTGCTCTAGGACACCAGGGATGTTATTATTTACCCCTTCACTGCCTAGACCACCAGAGATGTTATTATTTACCCCTTCACTGCTCTAAGACACCAGGGATGTTATTATTTAGCCCTTCACTGCCTAGTCCACCAGAGATGTTATTATTTACCCCTTCACTGCTCTAAGACACCAGGGATGTTATTATTTACCCTTCACTGCTCTAGGACACCAGGATGTTATTATTTACCCCTACACTGCTCTAAGACACCATGGATGTTATTATTTACCCTTCACTGCTCTAGGACACCAGGATGTTATTATTAACCCCTTCACTGCTCTAGGACACCAGGGATGTTATTATTTACCCCATCACTGCCTAGACCACCAGATATGTTATTATTTACCCCTTCACTGCCCTGAAACACCAGGAATATTATCATTAACCCCTTCACTGCTGTAGGCCCATCTGGGATGTTATTATTTACCCCTTCACTGCCCTGGACCACCAGGAATACTATCATTAACCCCTTCACTGCTGTAGGGCATCTGGGATGTTATCATTAACCCTTTCACTGCTCTAGGCCACCTGGGATGTTATTATTTATCCCTTCACTGCCCTAGACTAACAGGGAAGTTATTATTTATTCCTTCACTGCCCTAGACCACCAGGGATGTTATTAACCTTTCACTGCTCTAGGCCTCCAGGGATGTTATTATTAACTTTTTCACTGCTCTAGGTCACCAGGGATGTTATCATTAATTTTTTCACTGCTCTAGGCCACCAGGGATATTATCATTAGCCCCTATACTGCTCTAGCTCATCAGAGATGTTACCATTAACACCTTTACTGTGATCGACCAGGGATATTACAATGAACCGCTTTACTGCCCTAGACCATAAGGGATGTTATCATTAACATCTTAACTGATCTTAACCACCAGGAATGTAACTATAAAACCATTCACTTTCCTAAATAACTAAGTATGTTCATTGGGATATAACTATAAACCCATTCACCCATGAACCCTATCAGGAAATTATGGTATTTGCTTGCAATCTGCCATCACTTTCTGTGATGGGATTAGCCCTTTAATTATAGAGTACGAAGATGTACGTTGCAGCACAAGACCATAGTTTTTATTTGTAATTACGGATCTGTGATTACAGATGAAATTGCGGAACCATTAATTTCTATAGGCCACGGACACCTTTCCGTATATATACGGACATGTGTCCGGGCCGTAGAAATGATCAGCAAAACATAGCACATGTCCTATTCTTGTCCACAACTGCGGCACAAACTCGCTTGTAGAAGTCTATAGACGCTTCTGTAATTGTGGATGGCTACTGATGTGCATCCGTAATTTGCGGATCCGTATTTGTGGACAGTAAAAACCCCTATGGTCGTGTGCACGAGGCCTAAGATGGTAGATGGGGTCCAAACACTGTTTTTCAATTTTATGCAGAAGGCAACATGATCTTCCCTATTTTAGTAGACTAATAGACGATCTGGAAGATCTAGCTAGATTAAGAAATTACAAAGAAAATAAATATCATAGCAAACAGTAACGACTGTATATTATTAATGTGTATGAAGGACTCCGCAGTGAACAACTAAAACAGGAAACCAATTCTCATCTGAGATTCCCTTTAATAATTGCAAGTGTACAGTACATTCTAGGTTATGTAGTAAAATACTGCCACCCTGAGGACACATCAGTGCACTACACTGCAAAACTAGAACTTTGTGGGTATGCTAGTGACAAGTCAAAAGAGAGAGAGAGATGATAGATGGATGGATAGATGGATGGATGGATGGATAGATGGATGGATGGATGGATAGAGAGATAGATAGAGAGATAGATAGAGAGATAGATAGATAGATAGATAGATAGATAGATAGATAGATAGATAGATAGATAGATAGATAGATAGATAGATAGATAGATAGATAGATAGATAGATAGATAGAGAGATAGATAGATAGATAGATAGATAGATGGATAGAGAGATAGAGAGATAGTAGACAGACACAAGAGATAGATAGATAGATAGATAGAGAGAGAGAGAGAGAGAGAGAGAGATAGATAGATAGATAGATAGATAGATAGATAGATAGATAGATAGATAGATAGATAGATAGATAGATAGATAGATAGATAGATAGATGGATAGAGAGATAGAGAGATAGTAGACAGACACAAGAGATAGATAGATAGATAGATAGATAGATAGATAGATAGATAGATAGATAGATAGATAGATAGATAGATAGATAGATAGATAGATAGATAGATAGATAGAGAGAGAGAGAGAGAGAGAGAGATAGATAGATAGATAGATAGATAGATAGATAGATAGATAGATAGATAGATAGATAGATAGATAGATAGATGGATAGAGAGATAGAGAGATAGTAGACAGACACAAGAGATAGATAGATAGATAGATAGATAGATAGATAGATAGATAGATAGATAGATAGATAGATAGATAGATAGATAGATAGATAGATAGAGAGAGAGAGAGAGAGAGAGAGAGAGAGAGAGATAGATAGATAGATAGATAGATAGATAGATAGATAGATAGATAGATAGATAGATAGATAGATAGATAGATAGATAGATAGATAGATACAGCATTTGGAAAGTCTTGCCCATCGTTTTTTCTTTACTGCTTTTAAATCAAACCTATGGAAAGTAATTTCTGGAAAACGGTGTACAGTTGTAACACAATATACAATATAATAAAATATAAAATAAGTAAATTCAGTTTTATTAAAATAAGAAGCAAAATATAAAAACATAACAATAAATAAAAATATTTCACATCCACAGTTTGCTCCACCTACTTTTTATATGGCTCCTCCCTTTCAAACTAGACAATATATAAGAGGTGGAATTAAATGCTTTTTTTTTTAGGAACATTGAGGCTTCAGATATCCAGCATATGTCCCAATTCCTTAATAGGTAACAGAGTAGTAAGACAGTGAATATTCAGAGGTGTAATATTTACTCTATAGGGGCTATTTGCATCATTTAATGTTATAGTATATCTCTATATATGCCACTATGTACGCCGCAACATTATGATCGGTGGGGGTCCGAGCTCTTGTACCCTAACTGATCAGGAGAACGAAGGGATAGAGGTACAAGATGAAGTTTCCTGCAAAGTGGTGCTCCTGGGAAGGGGTCACATCACTTAAAGGGGCCCTCCATGCATTTTATATTGATGACCTATCCTTAAAGGCAAGGTGTCGCAAAAAAAATTTTTTATACATATAATATTGCTTTTAGTATGTCATTAAAATACATTTTATTTATTTGTGTTTTTGTGTTGTACTTTTTCTTTTTTTCTTTCTTTTACTTCACTATGGGGGCTGCCATTTTTTTTTCATCTCTGTATGTGTCGATTAACGACACATACAGAGATGGAATACGGCAGCTACAGTGCATAGGAGTCAATGAATGGCGCCCGTCCATTGTATCTGCTCTCTGGCTCTGTACTGCGCAGACGCAGGTCAGAGTCACATAGCAGAGCAGCTGTTTGCAGGGAGAGAGCAGGCACCATCATGAAGACTAGCTGCACTGCAGGTAAGGTGTGTGTCTGTCTGTCCCTCTTCTCTCACAGACCGCCGCTCTCGTGAGCACCGGCGGGCCCCCCCCCCCCCCCCCGGCAGCCCCCCCAACGGGGCCTTCTATAGTTGTGCAGGACTCTGTATAAAGGACACATGATGTAACTGTCCTGGGAAATCTGGGTGATAAACAATATGCCCGCTGTTAGTGTGGTACCCAGCTTTCCCAGACCCCTGAATGATAAATCTCTATAGTTGTGCTGAGACTGAGAGGTTCATTAGTCACATCCCCAAAAACACTCCAGTAGGAGGGGTAATGGTGGTCACCCAGCTTTCCCAGACCCCTGAACGATAAATCTCTCTAGTTGTGCTGAGACTGAGAGGTTCATTAGTCACATCCCCAAACACTCCAGTAGAAGGGGTAATGGTGGTCACCCAGCTTTCCCAGAAACAGATATAACCAGGAAAGGGCTGGATGGACGGGCAGAGGGTGCACAGGGTTTTTGGTGATCCCCCTCTGTCATGTGATCGGACCTAGGTTAGCGGTTCTGATGCAGACTGGGTTCATGTGACTATAAATCTGTCCATAAAAAGAGACAGTGCACTCAGGACAAGCCCTGCCCTCATGCCGTAGTTGTGTGGTTCTGTCTGCAGTGATGGCGGTGGTTGGATCTGACACCCACCTCCCCCGTTGGGTCATCTCAGGACAGAAGGAGTGTCCGGATTGGAGACACAGTTCCGCACCTGTCCTCAGGTTGTGTCTGGTATTGCAGTTCACCTCCATTGAAGTGAACAGGACAAAGCTGTAATACCACACACGACCTGAGGACAGGTGCGGCGCCATGTTTTCCTGGACGAACCCTTTAAGACTTTTCCCGTGTGTGTGTCATAGCGGACTGTGCACGGGCGCCGCTGATACTTCATAGCCGCTTATCAGCTGTTTTGAAGAATCAGCGGCGAGCGCACATACACACACACACACACACACCCAAGTGTAATCAAGCAGTTTTTTATGTGTTTTTTGGCACGTAAAATGTGTAAAAAAAAACGTGACAAATACACGCCGTGTGAACCTGTCAACTGAAAAGTCATTCACTTCACTTTCATCATTCTAAGGGTATGTTCACACGCAATGTTTTCAGCTGAAAAATCTGAAGCAGAACGCCTACAAGCATCTGCCCATTGGTTTCAATGGGAAATACGGCATTCTGTATCTGACAGGGCGTTTTTTACGTGGTCGTTTTCCAAAAACGGCACGTAAAAAGTCGCTCGCCAAAATGAAGTGCACATCACTTCTTGGGACGTTTTTGGAGCCTTTTTTCATTGACTTTATAGAAAAACAGCTCCAAAAAGAGCCGTAAAAAACGCGAGTTTGATTAAAAAATGGCTGAAAATCAGGAGCTGGTTTCCCTTTGTTTAGTAAGCGTGTGAACATACTCTTAGCCTTTTGGTGTGTCCTATAACTTCTGCCAGCTGCAGAATCACACCCAAAATGGCAGCCAGACACTGCTTAGCAATTTGAAGACACCTTTTCCTGGCTTGTAGGAGGGGGGGCAGCTGTGAGTCAGGTTGCTTTGCCTTATTCACCTTGCTGCAATTCTGGGAAGTGCCCCCCCTGGTGGCCAACATAGGAAAACATGTCAAATTATTATTTCATTTTTATTACTTTCCACTATGTGGAAGAAAAAAAAAATACAGCAAAAAACGTAAAAAATATAATAGAAATAAGTAACGACACTTAAAAAAAAAGGTTTAATTCGCGACACATTCCCTTTAAGATAGGCCATCAATATCAGATTGGCGAGGGTCCAAATCCCGCCCCCCCCAGCGGATCAGCTGACTAAAGTGGCCGTGGCCTCTTCAATGTTCTTTGTTGTTCACATCCATAGCGGCTGTGCCTGGAATTGCTGGTCAGTCCCATTCACTTGAATAGGACCGAAACTTCTATTCCAGGCACAGCCGCTACATAAGTATATGGTGCTGTGCCTGGTGAGCTAAAAAGAGACTGTGGCTGTCGTCACCAAGGCCATTTCAGTCAGCTCATCAGCGGGTTCATCAGTAGTCAGACCCCTACTGATCTGACATTGGTGTTCTAAGGATAGGTCAATATAAAATTGCCGGAGAACCCCTTTAACTACCTCTGCAAATAAGACGTTTCCCTGACACTGACACCGTCCAATCAGTTCTGACATTGCAAAACTGTGTAGGGACACATTGACAAGGGGGATGGTAACACCCAATTGTCAAGTTATTCATACATTACCAGGAGTAATAACAGAGGTACGGCACAACGCAGAAGTTTAAGAAAAGATACTACAGAATTGAGAGAATGCAAGTATTTACTAAAACAGACTTGTCTGGAGAGCTGAGTGGGTAAATGCCCACCCGAGAGCTTACTTGGCTCTTTTTATTTGCCAAGAGGGCTCAGTGAGCGTCACAATGTGTCAGTAACAGTACAGATGTAGCTGTAATGACCGGGGGGTAGGAAAACGGACAAGTGAGCCCTAATCTACCCGCCACTCTGTCCCTGCCTACTTGCAACGACCCGCCCTAGGCGACGGGGTACAACTGGGCGGCGGTCCCTGCACTCAGTAAGTGCACGACAAACACGACAAACATACAAGGGAATACAAGCAAGGGAAAGGGGCAGTTGCCCACGGCAACACCGTGAGCAACCAGAGTGGTGAACGAGCCGAGTCAAGCCAGGAGTGTGCGAGGTACCAAACGAAGAGCAGAAGAGTAGTCAGTAAGCCAGGGTCTGTATGGAGCAGGAACAAAATAGAAGGAGCTGTAGCTGGGCCAGGAAACCACACGAAAAAGAACAACAAGCAAGGAGGAACAGGAAATGCAGGTATAAATAGACAGAGGGCGGGAGCTAGCTGAGTCTGGCCAGGCTGCGATAGGCTCTCCCACTCCTAAGCCTGCCAGCCTGAGTGGTGGAAGCTGGAGTCAGTCTCAGGGATGTAGATTCAGGTGCTGACTGATTAATTAAGGGAGTTAACCCCGAAGCTGTGCCTGGCAGATCCTTTACAGTACCCCCCCTTTTATGAGGGGCCACCGGAACCTTTCTAAGTGGACCTGGCTTACTGGGGAAACGCAGGTGGAACCTCCTGACCAATACCCCAGCGTGAACATCCCGGGCGGGTACCCAAGTCCTCTCCTCGGGCCCGTAACCTCTCCAATGGACCAGGTACTGGAGGGAGCCTTGGAACATCTTGCTGTCCACAATCCTGGCCACCTCGAATTCCACCCCCTCAGGGGTGAGGACGGGAACAGGAGGTCTCCTTGAGGGAGCCAAGGACGGGGAGCAGCGTTTAAGGAGGGAGGCATGAAACACGTCGTGTATACGAAAAGACGGGGGTAACTCCAGCCGGAAGGAGACAGGATTGAGGACCTCAATGACCTTATACGGCCCAATAAACCGGGGAGCAAAGTTCTTGGACGGAACCTTGAGACGCAAGTTCCTAGACGACAACCACACCAGATCCCCGACCATAAACAGGGGGTTAGCAGAACGTTTTCTATCAGCCTGAGTTTTTTGTACGCTCTGGGACGCCTCTAGGTTCTTCTGAACCTGGGCCCAGACTGTGCACAGTTCCCGATGAACGACCTCTACCTCGGGATTGTTGGAACTACCAGGTGAAACGGAGGAGAACCGTGGATTAAACCCAAAATTACAGAAAAAGGGAGAGACCCCTGACGAGTTACTGACCCGGTTATTAAGGGAAAATTCGGCGAGGGGAATGAATGAGACCCAATCATATTGACAGTCAGAGACAAAACACCTTAAGTATTGTTCTAGAGATTGATTAGTCCTCTCCGTTTGACCATGGGTTTCAGGATGGAAGGCAGAGGAGAAGGACAGATCAATCCCCAACTTCATACAGAAGGCTCCCCAAAACAATGAAACAAATTGAACCCCTCTGTCCGAAACAATATTGACAGGGACCCCATGGAGAATAAGGATATGTTTGACAAACAAGGTAGCCAACGTCTTGGCGTTGGGTAGTTTCTTGAGGGGCACAAAGTGGCACATCTTACTGAAGCGGTCTACCACCACCCACACCACCGACTTGCCTTGGGATGGAGGCAAATCGGTGATAAAATCCATGGAGATATGTGTCCAAGGTCTCTGGGGAATGGGCAACGAATGCAGTAAGCCCGCTGGTCGAGACCTGGGAGTCTTGGACCTAGCACAAACCTCACAAGCGGCGACGTAGGCCTTAACGTCTTTAGGCAACCCAGGCCACCAATAATTTCTGGTAATGAGGTGTTTGGTACCCAGGATGCCTGGATGACCAGATATTGCGGAGTCATGATTTTCCCTAAGTACCCTTAGCCGGAATTGCAGGTGAACAAACAGCTTGTTCTCAGGAAGGTTCCCGGGAGCTGAACCTTGAGCAGCAGCAATTTCAGAGACGAAATCAGAATCGATCGAGGAAATGATTATACCTGGAGGCAAAATACAAGCAGGATCTTCCTCCGAAGGAGGGCTGGCCATGAAGCTACGCGACAGTGCATCAGGCTTAATATTTTTAGACCCAGCCCTATAGGTAACCAAAAAATTGAATCTGGTAAAAAATAACGCCCATCGAGCTTGTCTCGGGTTTAGCCTCCGGGCAGATCCTAGGAAAACCAGATTCTTGTGGTCGGTAAGGACCGTTACCTGGTGTCTAGCCCCCTCCAGGAAGTGGCGCCACTCTTCAAATGCCCATTTAATGGCTAAGAGTTCGCGGTTGCCAATATCATAGTTACTCTCAGTTGGCGAAAACTTCCTGGAGAAGTAGGCACAGGGGCGGAGATGGGTGAGGGACCTGGTACCCTGGGACAAGACAGCCCCCACTCCCACCTCAGATGCGTCAACTTCCACGATAAATGGCTCCATTTGGTTGGGCTGAACCAGCACCGGGGCCGAGATAAAGCACTTCTTAAGGACCTCAAAAGCCTGGACAGCCTCAGGAGGCCAGTGGAGGAGATCAGCACCTTTGCGAGTGAGGTCCGTAAGAGGCTTAGCGATGACCGAGAAGTTAGCAATAAATCTCCTGTAATAATTAGCGAACCCCAAAAAACACTGTAACGCCTTCAGGGAGGCAGGTTGGACCCATTCCGCCACAGCCTGAACATTGGCGGGGTCCATGCGGAATTCATGAGGAGTGAGGATTTGACCCAAAAATGGTATCTCCTGTACCCCAAACACACATTTTTCGGTTTTGGCAAACAGTTTGTTTTCCCGAAGGACCTGGAGCACCTTCCTGACATGCTCAATGTGGGAGGACCAGTCCTTGGAAAACACCAGTATGTCATCAAGGTACACTACAAGAAATATCCCCACGTAATTTCTCAAAATCTCATTTATGAAATTCTGGAAGACCGCAGGGGCATTACACAACCCAAAGGGCATGACGAGGTATTCGAAATGGCCTTCGGGCGTGTTAAACGCAGTCTTCCACTCATCCCCCTCTTTGATGCGAATAAGGTTATACGCCCCCCGTAGATCCAATTTAGAGAACCATTGGGCCCCCTGAACCTGATTAAAGAGATCAGGAATCAATGGAAGGGGATACTGTTTCCTTACCGTGACCTTATTCAGGCTACGGTAGTCAATGCATGGCCTAAGACCACCATCCTTCTTCCCCACGAAGAAGAAGCCAGCACCTACCGGAGAAGAAGAGGGACGAATGTAACCCTTGGCCAGGGATTCCTGGATATACTCTCTCATGGCTTCACGTTCGGGACAAGAAAGATTAAATATCCTACCCTTAGGAAGCTTAGCTCCTGGTACCAATTCGATAGCGCAATCGTATTCTCTATGAGGAGGTAACACTTCGGAGGCCTCCCTAGAGAAAACATCAGCGAAGTCCTGAACAAACTCGGGTAGCGTATTCGCCTCCTCAGGGGGAGAAATAGAATTAACAGAAAAACATGACGTACAACATTCATTACCCCATTTGGTTAGCTCCCCAGTATTCCAGTCAAACGTGGGATTATGCAACTGCAACCAGGGAAGGCCTAGAACCAAATCGTATGATAATCCCTGCATCAACAGTACAGAGCATTGCTCCAAATGCATGGAGTCAACAAGGAGTTCAAAAACAGGGGTATGCTGTGTAAAATAACCATTAGCAAGAGGAGTGGAGTCGATACCCACTACCGGGACAAGTTTAGGCAAATCAATCAGAGGCATAGCAAGAGACATAGCAAATTCGACAGACATAATATTAGTAGAGGACCCTGAATCCACGAAGGCACTGCCGGTAGCAGACCTACCACCAAAAGAGACCTGAAAGGGAAGCAAGATCTTAGTACGTTTCCTATTTACTGGAAATACCTGTGCGCCCAAGTGACCTCCCCCGATGATCACTTAGGCGCGGAAGTTCTCTGGCTGCATTCTTACGCTTAGGACAGTTGTTCACTTGATGCTTGTCATCCCCACAGTAGAAGCAGAGACCATTCTTCCTGCGGAATTCTCTACGTTGTTGGGGGGACACGGAGGCCCCGAGTTGCATAGGTATCTCTGAGTCTTTCCTGGAGGAACGAAGCAACGGAACTTCGGGAGGCATCATGGGGGAGTCGGAGGAGAAAACACATAAACATTCATGTTGTCGTTCCCTGAGACGTCGGTCAAGTCGTACCGCTAAAGCCATAGCCTGGTCTAGGGAGTCAGAAGAGGGATAGCTAACTAGCAGGTCTTTCAGGGCATTCGACAGACCCAACCTAAACTGGTACCTTAAGGCAGGGTCATTCCACCGAGAAGCTACGCACCACTTCCTAAAGCCAGAGCAATACTCCTCAACAGGTCTCTTACCCTGACGTAAGGTCACCAGCTGACTCTCGGCAAAGGCAGTCCTGTCAGTCTCGTCATAAATAAGTCCGAGAGCAGAAAAGAAACAATCAACGGAGGAAAGTTCAGGGGCGTCAGGAGCCAAGGAGAAGGCCCACTCTTGGGGCCCTTCCTGGAGCCGGGACATAATTATACCCACCCGCTGGCTCTCAGAACCTGAGGAATGAGGCTTTAAACGAAAGTAAAGCCTACAACTCCCCCGAAAGGAGAGAAAAGCCCTCCGGTCCCCTGAGAACCGGTCGGGCAACTTGAGGTGGGGTTCAAGAGGTGCGGTGAGGGTAACTACCAAGGTAGCATCAGGCTGGTTGACCCTCTGAGCCAGGGCCTGGACCTGTAGGGAGAGACCCTGCATTTGCTGAGCCAGGGTCTCACGGGGGTCCATAGTGGTGTCAGGGACCAGGGTAGACTAGTATGGGCTTGTTATTATGTAATGACCGGGGGGTAGGGAAACGGACAAGTGAGCCCTAATCTACTCGCCACTCTGTCCCTGCCTACTTGCAACGACCCGCCCTAGGTACAACTGGGCGGCGGTCCCTGCACTCAGTAAGTGCACGACAAACACGACAAACATACAAGGGAATACAAGCAAGGGAAAGGGGCAGTTGCCCACGGCAACACCGTGAGCAACCAGAGTGGTGAACGAGCCGAGTCAAGCCAGGAGTGTGCGAGGTACCAAACGAAGAGCAGAAGAGTAGTCAGTAAGCCAGGGTCTGTATGAAGCAGGAACAAAATAGAAGGAGCTGTAGCTGGGCCAGGAAACCACACGAAAAAGAATAACAAGCAAGGAGGAACAGGAAATGCAGGTATAAATAGACAGAGGGCGGGAGCTAGCTGAGTCTGGCCAGGCTGCGATAGGCTCTCCCACTCCTAAGCCTGCCAGCCTGAGTGGTGGAAGCTGGAGTCAGTCTCAGGGATGTAGATTCAGGTGCTGACTGATTAATTAAGGGAGTTAACCCCGAAGCTGTGCCTGGCAGATCCTTTACAGTAGCCGTCTTTATCTTGACTTTTTTTTAACAAATTAAATACACAGTGGCAAGATCCATTATCTTGACTTTTTCAATGACTTTTTACTGGCTTTTTCTTGTGTGATATCACGCTGCAGCAAGTCATCAGAGTCAAGATAAAGATGGCTACATCAGTAGCTTCCATCTTTTAGCTGAACATCTAGATCATTTGTGATAGAAACAGCCCACTACCGACTAACTAAAGCCTTTCAGTTAGGGTTATGCCCCTAGTTACAAGTAGCATGTTCCTAGTAAACAGATTTTCTCAAGTGACCTATATCTTTAGCTAAAGGACAAACTGGAAAAGAGTGGAGGGCATAAAACAAAGTACAAAGACCTTCGATAATAGTCATGTCTTCTCTATCTTGAATCAGCATATTAATATTAACTAGCATATTAATCAGATTTTTGTAAAAAAAAAAAAAAAAAAACAGTTTACATGGAAAACCCCTTTAATTTAAAGTGATACAGCCTAAAAAAATGCAAGAAAATTTATTTCAATATTATTTAAAAGTTGTGGTGGTGATTGTTGTTGTTATTGAGATTGATTTATTAGTAATTGACTCAGAGGATTTAATGTGGCAACAATTCGATGTAATGATGTAAACAAGTAGAAATGACTTCCCAAGAGAGATATTAAATGTTGCCGTTTATATCCAAATATTTACATGAAAAAAAGTCACGTGTTTGGGTTACCCAACAAGGTGGGCAAGTATCTCCAATGGAACTGATGGAATGGTATAAATTCTCCATGTTTAGTTAGGCATTTTCATTTGCCACCACCATATGCCACATTTAAGAAGGCCATGACTCAAGTTTAATTTTATATATAGAAAAGAAAAAAGAAAAAAGAGATTCAGAAATGTAAATAGGCACTCTTGGGCTCAATAAAATTGAATAATTATTTTATTTCTTGACTCCAGATAATACCGGAAAGAGTAAATTTATACATATACAAAAAACAATTTAAAAAGAGAAATCTCCTGGCCAGGGAAAGAACATACGAGTATTATTCAAAACACAAGTGATATAACCTAATAATTGTGTGACATAATGTATGTGTTTCAAACCATTTTACAAAAGAGTTTCCAATAGGAAAACCGCCATAATATGTTCACACCTGCGGTTTCCAAACATATATTCAATGTGTATCAGAAATACCAAGAAACCTGTTTAGAACAATGGTTAATCATATAACATGTAATAAGCCTTCAGAATATAGGTAATATTACAAGAAAAATATAAAGTATGATATATATATGTACCACACATTTACAAGACGATTTCTTGAAAAACCGCTAGACTGTATTCACATTTGCGGTTTACAACCATATATGTATTAGGTATAATAATGTTGCCAAAGGACCTTTTGACAGTAACTATTGATGTTATAATATACAATAGACCCTTCGAGACAAGATTGATATTACCAAATGGATATATAACATGATGTATATGTTATACAATTATACAATTGAAAAATGGAAAACCGCTGGACTGTATTCACCCCTGCGGTTTCCAACCATATATGTATTATGTATACAAATATTGCCCAAGGGCCTGTTCGAGGTTACTGTTAGTGATATTAATAAGGAAGATATTTTCTACCTACGTATGAAATATGATTTGGCTCTCAACAATAAAAATGGCCTCATTAATTGAATAAATGTGGTTATAAGCACGCTTTTTTCACTCTCATCGAGTAGATGGATAATTCCAATTCAAAGCTGATCACAATAGGAAGTCTCTTTCCCAGACCCACGAGTCTGTATGTAGCTCTCAGGCAGTTGAGTGTTCGAAGAAAAAAACTTTTTGATATTATAAGCTTTTCAATGGATTTTTACCTTCACCTCCGACATCCAATAAGTGCCAGGAAGACCATGCAAGGAGATAATTTACTCCGATGTAGAAAGTATAGTAGATCTCCTCAGGAGGAAAATTCACCTGTATGGTCACACAATTGATTTAAAAACAGCCACGACTCCACAATTACTTCTCTTGGCGCCTTCCTCTATAGATCCATGCTGGTAACAACCATTGTACTCACTGGGATAGAAGCCCAGAAATGCAGGATCATGCACTGAAATTTCAGACGAAAAGAAGGCACTCCAAGAGGAACAGACCAAGCCGGGCAGAATCGCACGCCGGCAGCCGAATAGGTAATGGTTCCAACGTATGTTCCTTTCCACAGAAGGTCTTCAAAACTGGACAGGTATTCTCTGGGCAGGGTTAGGACGTCACTACCCGCCCCATTGATTAACACAGCTGACGCGTTTCATCCCTGAACGGGATTTCTTCAGAGCAGTTTGACAATTACTACCAATCACACTATATTTATATAGTGTCCCAACTTCATTCATTGGTTCCATAATCAAAAACATAATGTTTCACATAAAGATCTTGTGGATATTATATATTTAACTCTTGCATGAAATGCCGCCATGATGTATATCTCTCAATTTAAATAACAGACAAAAGAATTTATATATTCAAACCAGCAATTAGAATATCCAAAAAATCAAAATACATAGAAAATATTTAATATTTATCCGGAGGAGGGTAATCAGTGATGTGTCTCTACTTGGTCAAAAATGAGATCAATCGTTAAATTTAAATACCATTACTGCCTAGATTTTATTAATAAAATTAAATCTTCCGCTAATACGGTTAGCCATTACTGTACAGACTTTACGATGGATTTATGGAGGAAAATATTTTTTCTTCATCAAAAGGAGATCCCCCATTGTAACGAAAGATGAAACCTGTTCAGTTCTTTCAGCACATGTATGTATATGAACTATATTCAACAATACAAGAAAGTATATGAGATACAGATGATACCTTAGGGGAGGCAGGGACGGAGAACTATTACCAGTTAAGGCATCAGTACCCGGGTCCCCACCGCCCCCAAAGCAGAATCAATCCCAATACAATAAATCTAAGTGTGTAAATTTAACTATTGAATTACATCACATTGAATATATGCATAAAAAGAGCTATGATGACTAACAGGAGCCATCCCACCCATTTGAGATTTTTTATCCAATAGATTGATCATTTTATATTGGGAATAATGTTACCCACAATCATACCAATAAAGGAAGATTATAATTGAATAAAAGATATATAAGTTATCCAGATGAAGAGGCAATTTAGGGTTAAACTTTCAGATTTCAATAACAGGACCAGAGATTTTTATATTAAATTCAAAAAAATTTTTTTTCAAAAAAATTTTTTTCCCCAAGAATTTCACAAACAATTATCCTAGATCATCCTCCAAAGGTAACATAGAGAGGATTCCTTTCTTTTAATCCAACATTTTTTTATATCAAAGATAATATATATATAGAACCAACTGATTCCAAAGTACTAAAAATTGGGGAAGATATGGAGCAATCTTTCAGACCCCAACCGTTTAAAGGAACATGTTAAATTTAATTTCATTATTCAATCCCCAAGGATTCAAAGTTTTTAATGTATAAATCCACATAGTTTCCTTCTGAAGGAGTATTCGATTGAGATCACCTCCCCTTCTATCTTGAGATAATTGATAAATCCCCATAAATTTTAAGCCAGTTGGAGATTGAGCATGGTACGTTTTAAAATGTGCAGCTAGAGGATTAGCCATTTCACCCTTGTTGATATCTCTAATATGTTCACTGATGCGAACATGTAGTTCACGTTTCGTTTTCCCAATATATTGTTTCCCACATGGGCAAGTAATAGAGTAAACGACCATGGTTGAGCGACAATTAATAAAGTTATAAACTTTAAATTCCCTTTTATGTTCACTATCCAGAAATTTGTCTGATTTTAAGACATACTTACAGCATTTACAAGAGCCACACATGAACATTCCTTTGGGACGTTTCTGTAACCATTTCTCATTATTTGGGGTCCTTCTCTTAAACTCAGAACTCACCAGCAAATTCCTCAAAGTAGGGGCCTTTCTTGGAACCATACTCGGTATGTTCCCTACTATTGAATTAATTCTTTTATCCAAAGTCAAGTGTGGCCAGTTTTTAATCATCAGATTCCGGAGTATGTTCCAATGGGACCCATACCTTGAAATGAATCTAACTCTATCATCACTATTATCCTTTTTGACTCTTTTAAGAATTTCCTCTCTATTGTGCATAGATGCTCTATTGTATCCTTTCTTGATCATTTTCTTGGAATAACCCCTATCTTCAAAGCGAGATGATAAATCTTGCGCTTCGCTTTTAAAGTCCCTGAAATCCGTACAATTACGACGAATTCGAAGGAATTCACTAATCGGAATCCCCTTAATCTGAGATGGAAAATGATGGCTGGTTGCTGCCAAGAGGGTATTACCAGATGTCGGTTTCCGATATGTGGTCGTTTTTAATTTATTTCCTTCTCTATGGATATTAAGATCTAAAAAGCTAATATGATCTTTGTTATGAGAGAAAGTCAGAAGAATATTAAGTTCATTGGAGTTTAAATCACCAATAAAACTTTCAAGTGAGTCCAAGGGTCCCTTCCAGCACAAGAGAACATCGTCCATGTATCTCAGCCAAACGGATGCACATTTTCTGAAAAGAGGATGAGGATATACTATGAACTCCTCCCACCAGCCCAAGTGTAAGCAGGCATATGATGGTGCACAGGAGGATCCCATAGCCGTTCCACGAACTTGACGATAAAATTTACCATCAAAAGAGAAACAGTTATAATTCAAAACGAATTCCAACATTTCAATAATAAATTCATTTTGATGGGCCCAGTCTCCTCCCCTCCTCTCCAGAAAATGCGCAGCCGCCTTAAGGCCAACATTATGTGGGATGGAAGTATACAAGGACTCCACATCCAATCCTACCAGGATAAAGTCTTCCTCAAAATTCAAATTATTGATTTTATTAAGAAGATCCCCCGTATCCAATACAAAAGATGGAAGTGTACGCACAAAAGGTTTCAATTTTTCATCAATATATTTGCCAAGATGATCTGTTGGGCCATCACACCCTGAAATAATAGGTCTACCTGGGGGTGTATTCCTATTTTTGTGTACCTTAGGGAGTACATATATTGTAGGCATACGGGGTTCTCTTACCTCTAAAAATTGGAACTCATTTTTGTTTATTAGGCCCTCATCCAATGCAAAAGTCAATTTTCTATTCAAAGTTCCCATTATGTTATCCAGTGGATTATCATTCAAAAGGGAATATGTATCCGTTTCCAATTGTCTTCTAATTTCACCGACATAGTCATCCTCTCTGAGGAGGACAACATTCCCACCCTTGTCACTGGGCTTTATTACAATGTTCTCAATATTTTGTAGTTCTTTTAGGGCTTTTCGTTCCCTTTCAGTTAGGTTGTCCTCACACAGAAAGGAGGACCAGTCGATGACACTTATATCTCTAAGCATGGCCTCCAAAAATGCATGTGTATATCTGTTAGAGTGTATACTAGGCATAGTACTACTTTTTTTACGCAAACCCGTAAACTCTGGGATAATCTCCGCACGGTCCTCTCTAGGAATATCTATATTCTCCAATAGGTTACCTTCCTCCCATAATTCATTTAAATCCGCTAGGGTGTCTAAATCAGACATTTCCAAATCTATTTCTCTCTGTGATTCTAACATAACATTCTCATTTTGAATATTCCTCTCGTTTTTTTCCCCATGCCAAAGTCTCAAAAGAATCTTTCTAAGAAAAAGGTGAAGATCTTTACATATTTCAAATTCCTTACCAGGGGTAACTGGTGAAAAACCCAAACCACGATTTAATAAAGATATATGGTGTGTTGATAGAGGGAAGTCTGTTAGATTAATTATATTATTCAGATTATTATCTATCTTCCCCTGCGTTGTCTTGTATTGGGTCCTCCTTTTTTCTCTACTATTCTTTCCTCTCCGAATTTTCCTCTGTTTCTGTCCCCTAAAAAAGAAACCTTGGATTGTGATTCCTCAACTCTAACGTGTTTACCCATCTCATTGTCACTAGATAGGTCACTTGTAGTTTCCCCATCTGTTGACATAAAGGTATTTCTTCTCACCCTTACTCTATTCCTATTCTGTCTTTCTCTATTTTTTGTAAAGGAGAAAATTTGTTTCTGTTCAAAATCAGAGGTATCCCTTTGGAACTTTCTCCTTTTTCGTACTGATATTTCACGAAGTTCCACTTCTACCTCCTTCTTAAGACTATTATTTAATTTTTCAAATTCCTGATCCCTACAAAAAATATCCAATTTTTTGACACTCTCCTCAATTTCCATATTGAGCAAACTAAGCATATTTTTCTCCTCTTCTATTAGTAACTCCATCAAATTCATTGAATGCCTCAGACACTCATCATCCCATTTTTCTAAAAATGCTTCGCTCTTAAAATGTGATGCAGGTGTTGTACGTCTGCGTAGGCCTCTTGGGACAATTTTGGACAGCCTATATGCCTCTAAACTCTGAATATCCCACTTCCGTCTCAAATGGCTCAAGATAAGTCTCCGATGATTTTTAAATAAACCATATATATCTCCTCCAATATCCTCTGCACCTCTATTCATTTCACAATTCAGAAGTGCCGCAATCTGTGCATCAACCTCCAAATCCAGACAGTAGGCCATGATCAGGACACACCACTGATACCCTCACAAATCAAGAAAGAAAATATTTTCTATTTTTCTTAAAAAAGGTATATAGACAAAAACAGGAAGGAAAACACCCTCCAAAAATATGATATAAAGAAAAACAGATGTGGTTTTTACAAACCATACCTAAAGAACCCAAAATTGCAATATAATATAGCACGGTGCCATTCCTGATATGAATTAAATAGAAAAGAAAAAAGAAAAAAGAGATTCAGAAATGTAAATAGGCACTCTTGGGCTCAATAAAATTGAATAATTATTTTATTTCTTGACTCCAGATAATACCGGAAAGAGTAAATTTATACATATACAAAAAACAATTTAAAAAGAGAAATCTCCTGGCCAGGGAAAGAACATACGAGTATTATTCAAAACACAAGTGATATAACCTAATAATTGTGTGACATAATGTATGTGTTTCAAACCATTTTACAAAAGAGTTTCCAATAGGAAAACCGCCATAATATGTTCACACCTGCGGTTTCAATTATAATCTTCCTTTATTGGTATGATTGTGGGTAACATTATTCCCAATATAAAATGATCAATCTATTGGATAAAAAATCTCAAATGGGTGGGATGGCTCCTGTTAGTCATCATAGCTCTTTTTATGCATATATTCAATGTGATGTAATTCAATAGTTAAATTTACACACTTAGATTTATTGTATTGGGATTGATTCTGCTTTGGGGGCGGTGGGGACCCGGGTACTGATGCCTTAACTGGTAATAGTTCTCCGTCCCTGCCTCCCCTAAGGTATCATCTGTATCTCATATACTTTCTTGTATTGTTGAATATAGTTCATATACATACATGTGCTGAAAGAACTGAACAGGTTTCATCTTTCGTTACAATGGGGGATCTCCTTTTGATGAAGAAAAAATATTTTCCTCCATAAATCCATCGTAAAGTCTGTACAGTAATGGCTAACCGTATTAGCGGAAGATTTAATTTTATTAATAAAATCTAGGCAGTAATGGTATTTAAATTTAACGATTGATCTCATTTTTGACCAAGTAGAGACACATCACTGATTACCCTCCTCCGGATAAATATTAAATATTTTCTATGTATTTTGATTTTTTGGATATTCTAATTGCTGGTTTGAATATATAAATTCTTTTGTCTGTTATTTAAATTGAGAGATATACATCATGGCGGCATTTCATGCAAGAGTTAAATATATAATATCCACAAGATCTTTATGTGAAACATTATGTTTTTGATTATGGAACCAATGAATGAAGTTGGGACACTATATAAATATAGTGTGATTGGTAGTAATTGTCAAACTGCTCTGAAGAAATCCCGTTCAGGGATGAAACGCGTCAGCTGTGTTAATCAATGGGGCGGGTAGTGACGTCCTAACCCTGCCCAGAGAATACCTGTCCAGTTTTGAAGACCTTCTGTGGAAAGGAACATACGTTGGAACCATTACCTATTCGGCTGCCGGCGTGCGATTCTGCCCGGCTTGGTCTGTTCCTCTTGGAGTGCCTTCTTTTCGTCTGAAATTTCAGTGCATGATCCTGCATTTCTGGGCTTCTATCCCAGTGAGTACAATGGTTGTTACCAGCATGGATCTATAGAGGAAGGCGCCAAGAGAAGTAATTGTGGAGTCGTGGCTGTTTTTAAATCAATTGTGTGACCATACAGGTGAATTTTCCTCCTGAGGAGATCTACTATACTTTCTACATCGGAGTAAATTATCTCCTTGCATGGTCTTCCTGGCACTTATTGGATGTCGGAGGTGAAGGTAAAAATCCATTGAAAAGCTTATAATATCAAAAAGTTTTTTTCTTCGAACACTCAACTGCCTGAGAGCTACATACAGACTCGTGGGTCTGGGAAAGAGACTTCCTATTGTGATCAGCTTTGAATTGGAATTATCCATCTACTCGATGAGAGTGAAAAAAGCGTGCTTATAACCACATTTATTCAATTAATGAGGCCATTTTTATTGTTGAGAGCCAAATCATATTTCATACGTAGGTAGAAAATATCTTCCTTATTAATATCACTAACAGTAACCTCGAACAGGCCCTTGGGCAATATTTGTATACATAATACATATATGGTTGGAAACCGCAGGTGTGAATACAGTCCAGCGGTTTTCCATTTTTCAATTGTATAATTGTATAACATATACATCATGTTATATATCCATTTGGTAATATCAATCTTGTCTCGAAGGGTCTATTGTATATTATAACATCAATAGTTACTGTCAAAAGGTCCTTTGGCAACATTATTATACCTAATACATATATGGTTGTAAACCGCAAATGTGAATACAGTCTAGCGGTTTTTCAAGAAATCGTCTTGTAAATGTGTGGTACATATATATATCATACTTTATATTTTTCTTGTAATATTACCTATATTCTGAAGGCTTATTACATGTTATATGATTAACCATTGTTCTAAACAGGTTTCTTGGTATTTCTGATACACATTGAATATATGTTTGGAAACCGCAGGTGTGAACATATTATGGCGGTTTTCCTATTGGAAACTCTTTTGTAAAATGGTTTGAAACACATACATTATGTCACACAATTATTAGGTTATATCACTTGTGTTTTGAATAATACTCGTATGTTCTTTCCCTGGCCAGGAGATTTCTCTTTTTAAATTGTTTTTTGTATATGTATAAATTTACTCTTTCCGGTATTATCTGGAGTCAAGAAATAAAATAATTATTCAATTTTATTGAGCCCAAGAGTGCCTATTTACATTTCTGAATCTCTTTTTTCTTTTTTCTTTTCTATTTAATTCATATCAGGAATGGCACCGTGCTATATTATATTGCAATTTTGGGTTCTTTAGGTATGGTTTGTAAAAACCACATCTGTTTTTCTTTATATTAATTTTATATATATATATATATACAGTGCAAAAGTTTTAGGCAGTTGTGGAAAAACGCATCAAAGTAAAAATTCTTTAAAATATAGAAATGTCAGGGCCGGCCTTACGATAGATGGCGCCCAGTGCGAAATTATATTTCGGTGCTCACCTCATCCTAAGAAAAATAACCCATAAAAAAGTATAATGCCCCCCCACAGTATAATGCCCTATGTAGTGCCCCACACAGTATAATGCCCCTTTAGTGCCCCCATACAGTATAATAATAATATTTAATAATATAATATATTATGACCCCTTCAAGGACACAATATTTTGTCCTCTAATTGTGCTCACACAGTATTATGCCCCTTAAGTGCCACACATAGTATATTGCCCCCTGTAGAACCCCTAAACAGTATAATGTCCGCTTAGTGGCCCCCACACAGTATAATGCCCCCCTCCCCTGGCTGCCACACAAACCCCCCCCCCCCTTGTACATAGCGCCCCCCAGTAGATTGTGCCATACAGCCTCCTTGTAGACAGTGCCATAATCCCCACCTCCTCCTTGAAGATCAGACAGTGCCCCCAAACAAAAAAAAATTTACTCACCCAGGCCCCATTCCCACAACGAACTGACCTGCTCCACGACAGGATCCTTGCGTAGGCCGGCGTGATCCTGTAGCCTAGTACAGAGTTTCCCAACCTTTTCGGACTCGAGGCACCACTGGAAAAATAAGGTTTCCTCAAGGCACCCCTATCAAAAATAGTTTAGAGAAAGGAAGAAAACTGCTAAAAAAAACAGCAATACGCTCGTAGGGTATGTTGACACAGCGTTTTTTGTAAGGCAAAGAAAAATCTGCCTTAAAATTCCTTCAGGAATTGACAGCGTTGTTTGACCTTTTTTTTTTTGTGTTTTTTTTTTAAGCCCTTGAAACTAATGCAAAAGACGCAGGCAAAGAAGCGCCAAACGGGCGCCACATGTATTTTCTGCCTCCTATTCATTTCAATTGGAGCTCAGAGGTGGAAACCATTTGAAGACTATCAGTCGCCCACTCACAGTAAAATGACCATCAGCCCCCACACAGACCAGCCCCATGTAGACAGTGCCACACAGCCCCCTGTAGGTAATGCCACATATATGGACAGTGACATCATGGGCAACTCCTGAATTGGAATCCCCGTTCACAGCATTGCCGACTCTGTGACCGTTGATTCCACTCCAGGAAAAACCCCTGTCGTCTGTGTCCATTTATGGACAGTGACGTCACTGGCTTCTCCTGGAATGGAATCCCCAGTCACAGCATCGGGATTTCCCAAGGGCTTCTCCTAAAGTGGAATCCTCGGTCATAGAGTCGGTAACGCTGTGGACGGGGATTCCGCTTCAGAAGTTGCCCCTGATGTCACTGTCCATATATGGACAGAGACATGAAGCGCACCGTCGAGGAGTGGAATCCTCGGCCCCACAGAAATTCCGCTTCTTCAGTGAGCTACAGTACCGATAGTAGATAGAAGAGCAGGAAGATACCTCCCTGCTGTGCTATACTAACGTCGCTACCGCTGTAGCAGCCACAGCGGTTGCTAGTGGCACCGCCCTCATGCCCAAGCAATATAGTTCTATATACAGCACCAGAACCAAGCTCATTACATATATACAACAGCAGAACCAATCTAATTACATATATACAGCACCAGAACAAAGCTCAGTACATATATACAACACCAGAACCAAGCTCAGTACATATATACAGCTCCAGAAACAAGATCAGTATATATATATATATATATATATATATATATATATATATATATATATATACAGCACGAGAACCAAGCTCAATACATGTATACAGTGCCAGAACCGAGCTCAGTACATATATATAGTGCCAGAACCAAGCTCAGTACATGTATACAACACCAGAACCAAGCTCAGTACATAAATACAGCCCCAGAACCAAGCTCAGCACATAAATACAACACCAGCATGAATAAAGCTCAATTTAATGCAACCCCTGCAGTATAGGTTTGCACTAAATTGTATACAGCTCCCAGCATGGCCCAAACAATGATAAGGATATCCTGGGATTGCTGTTTCACAAAAAACAAAATCATACCACCCATTGTCTCGCTGCAGATCATACAGTGACTACAGTACTGATTAGAGGTAGAATAAACATTTACATTAAGTGACTCACCGGTGACGATCTCAGATTCTAGTTGTTCTTTTTCTCTTGTTTTTCTCCATCTGGTCAAGACCTTAATGATGACTACTCCCGGCCATAGCCCATTTCTGCAGTTTGCAAGTCAGATGTCTTCAGCTTCTCACTGTTCAAACATTTCTGCACCTATAAACAAATATAAAGTTATCATGGTGCCAGACACTTAAATATACTTAAATATAATAGCACAATACACTGTACCTCTGATTATAATAGCAACATACACTGTCCCTGATTATAATAGCACCATACACTCCACCTCTAATTATAATAGCACCATACACTGTGTCCCACACACACACACACACACACACACACCGTGCCCCCTGTAGATAGTGCCCCCCATAGAGCCCCATGTAGATAGTGCCCTACATAGATCCCCCTGCAGATAGTGACCCCCATAGAGCCTGTGTAGATAGTGCCCCACATACAGCCCACTGTAGATAGTCTCCCACATATAGCCACCCCTGTAGATAGTGCCCACATATAGCCACCCCTGTAGATAGTGCCCACATATAACCACACCTGTAGATAGTGCCCACATATAGCCTCCCCTGTAGATAATGCTCCACATATAGTCCACCCCTTTAGATAGTACCCTACATATATCTCCCCCTATAAATACTGCTCCACATGTAGCCTACCCCTGTATATAGTGCCTCACATATAGCTCCCCTATAGTGCTCCATATTATAGTATAGTTACATAGTCCGTACGGTTTAAAAATGACACATGTCCATCAAGTTCAACCAAGGGATGGGTAAAGGGAAGCAAACAATTTCTACACATAAGAGCTTATATTTTTTGGTTCTAGGAAATTATCTAAGCCTTTTTTAAAGCCATCTACTGTCCCTGCTGTGACGGCTCCTGCGGTGACTGTTCCATAAATTCACTGTTCTCACAGTAAAGAAGGCTTGTCGCCTCTGCAGATTGAACCTTTTTTTTCAGACGGAGGGAGTGCCCCCTTGTTTTTTCAGGGGGTTTTACATGGAACAGTATTTCACCATATTTTTTGTATGTGCCATTAATATATTTATATAAGTTAATCATGTCCCCCCTTAGTCTTTTTTCAAGGCTAAATAGGTTTAGTTCTTTTAATCTTTCCTCATAACTTAGATTCTCCATGCCCCTTTGCAAAGTCCAAAAAGACTATATCCACAGCGGCCCCTCTTTCTAGGTTTCTGCTCACCTCTTCATAAAAACAAATCAGGTTGGTTTGACAACTTCTGTCCTTAGTACGTTGTGCCTCATGACGTACACACTATCCCTCCATGTTTCACACACTTGCACCCCATTATCCATTTATTTCTATTGAGGCACTTCACTCATTACTGCCCCCTATTTTTCACTTATAGTATTACACTTGCACACACACTATTCATTTATTATTTCTTACTACACATCCCATGCACCACACACCACTCCCCTCAAAACTAGTGGGAGTGGCTATTATTATTTAAAGCACCTGCTCACTCCTTCATCAGCGTTTCTGACCTGGCTGTGTCCATTTGTAAGTATGGCCTTTTTCTGTGTTTTTGTATATGTCCCCTTGTTTTTATCGGTTCTGACTGCTCCACATGTAGCCTACCCCTGTATATAGTGCCTCACATATAGCTCCCCTATAGTGCTCCATATTATAGTATAGTTACATAGTCTGTACGGTTTAAAAATGACACATGTCCATCAAGTTCAACCAAGGGATGGGTAAAGGGAAGCAAACAATTTCTACACATAAGAGCTTATATCTTTTGGTTCTAGGAAATTATCTAAGCCTTTTTTAAAGCCATCTACTGTCCCTGCTGTGACGGCTCCTGCGGTGACTATTCCATAAATTCACTGTTCTCACAGTAAAGAAGGCTTGTCACCTCTGCAGATTTAACCTTTTTTTTCAGATGGAGGGAGTGCCCCCTTGTTTTTTCAGGGGGTTTTACATGGAACAGGATTTCACCATATTTTTTGTATGTGTCATTAATATATTTATATAAGTTAATCATGTCCCCGCTTAGTCTTTTTTCAAGGCTAAATAGGTTTAGTTCTTTTAATCTTTCCTCATAACTTAGATTCTCCATGCCCCTTTGCAAGGTCCAAAAACACTATATCCACAGCGGCCCCTCTTTCTAGGCTTCTGCTCACCTCTTCATAAAAACAAATCAGGTTGGTTTGACAACTTCTGTCCTTAGTAAATCCTTGCTGGCTGTCACTTATAATACTATTTATTGTCACATAATCCTGTATATAGTCCCTCAATAGCCCCTCAAACATATTCCCCACAATGGATGTTAAGCTTACTGGTCTATAATTACCCGGTGAAGACCTAGAGACCTTTTTGGAAATAGGGACCACATTTGCCCTGCACCAGTCCCTTGGCACTATACCAGTCACTAGAGAATCTCTAAATATTATAAAGAGGGGGACAGAAATAACTGAACTAAGCTCTTTAAGAATTCTAGGGTGTAACCCATCTGGTCCCAGGGCCTTGTGCACATTTATTTTATTTAATTTAGCTTGGACCATATCTACATTCATCCAATTCAGTATATCAACTGATATATTAACAGCACTGGCACCGCCTACATCAGCTGCTCCTTCTTCAGTTGTATATACAGAGCGGAAGAACCCATTTAGTAACTCTGCCTCCTCTTGATCCCCTGTGACCAACTCCCCATTACCACCATCTAGGGGTCCTTCATGTTCAGACCTTGGCTTTTTTGCATTTATATACTTGAAGAATTCTTTGGGATTTGTTTTACTATCCTTGGCCACCTGCCTTTCATTTTCTATTTTTGCTGATTTTATGACC
Organism: Rhinoderma darwinii; assembly: GCF_050947455.1. Taxonomy (NCBI): domain Eukaryota; kingdom Metazoa; phylum Chordata; class Amphibia; order Anura; family Rhinodermatidae; genus Rhinoderma; species Rhinoderma darwinii. The sequence continues at coordinate 11,556,308 of NC_134698.1, read as the reverse complement.
TTTTTACAGTTTTTATTAAGCTCTTCATAATCTACAAAGGCTACAGCTGTACCATCAGATATGTATTTTTCAAATGCCCTTTTTTTGTCATGTATTGCCCCTTTCACAGAAGGTGTAAGCCATGTGGGGTTTAATTTTAGTCGTTTATACTTGTTACCTATAGGAATAAATTTTGCACTATAACTACCCAAAGAAGATTTGAAAATCTCCCATTTATCATTTGTACCATTATTTGACATTAGTTCTTCCCAGTCTATATCCTGAATTGCAGCCCTCATCCTGGTGAAATTGGCTTTCTTAAAATTAAATGTTTTTGCCCTCCCAGCCTGTTTGTTTTTTACAGTATAGGTAAAATGTAACTATATTGTGTTCACTGTTACCGAGGTTTTCACGAACATTGTCGTTCCCAACAAGCTCTGCATTATTAGAAATGACCAGATCCAACAGAGCTTCACCTCTAGTCGGGTCTTCCACAAACTGGCCCATAAAATTTTCCTGCAGCAGGTTGAGGAAATGTCTCCCCTTTGCAGTTGAAGCCGAACCATGATACCAATTAATATACCGGTAATTAAAATCTCCCATTATCACTACTGTACCCGCCTGTGCAGCCCGCTCCATCTGTTTATATAGCTGACCTTCCATCTCCTCAGTTATATTAGGGGGTCTATAGATAACACCAAAAGTAGTTTTTTCAGTGTTTACCTCCCTTTGTAATTCGACCCACAAGCATTCAACCTCCTCACAATCTTCACCCTCTAATGTCTCTTTCACACTCACCTACCCCTATATAGCCTACCCCTGTATATAGCGCCCCTGTAGATATAGCCCACCCCTGTATATAGTGTCCAAAATATAGCCCACCCCTGTAGATAGTGCTCTACATATATCTCACCCTATAAATAGCGCTGCACATATAGCCCACCCCTGTATATAGTGCTTCACATATAGCACCCCTTATAGTGCTCCACATATAGCCCACCTCAGTATATAGCCCCCTGTAGATAGAGCCGACCTCTGTATATAGCCCCCCTGTAGATAGAGCCGACCTCTGTATATAGCCCATCCTGTAGACTGAGCCTGCCCTCTGTAGATAGAGCCCCCCCTGTAGATATTGTTGCTTACATTTTTATTATGATAAAAAAAAAACTTTACATACCCAACTTAATCCCATTCCCGCGCCATCCGGTGTCAATCCAGACCTTCTCTCTTCTGACATCCTTGTGCCACTTGCGTTGTTGAAAGGCTCTGACTTACAGGGCAAGTTATTCTGCCCTGCCAATCAGCTCCTTTCATAGACTCAAGCGGCACAATGCCATCATCGCGCCGCTTGCGTCTATGAAAGGCGCTGATTGGCAGGGCACTATGACTATGCCCTGTCAATCAGTGCCTTTCAACGATGCAAGCGATGCAAAGAGGTAATCTCGCCGCTTGAGTCGTTGAAAGGCGCTGAATGCCCGGGCACGGAAAGTAACTGGCCGTTCATCACCTACAGTGCAAGAGGGGGTGGCAGCGGCTGGCTTCAGTAGCTCCCCCTCAGAGAGGCAGCAGGCACCCTTCCCTCTTAGTTGCACCTGAGGCACATGCCTTCTTGCCCCCCCCCCTAGCTACGCCCCTGACCTCCACCATGCTTCACTGTTGCCTGCAGACTCTCATTATTGTATCGCTCTCCAGCCCTTCAGCAAACAAACTGACTTCTATTACAGCCAAATATTTCACATTTTGACTCATCAGTCCAGAGAATCTGCTGCCATTTTTCTGTACCCCAGGACCTATGTTTTTATGCATAGTTGAACTACATGGCCTTGTTTCCATGTCATAGCTTTTTGGCTGCAATTCTTCCATGAAAACCACTTCTGACTAGCCTTCTCCGAACAGTTGATGGGTGTACCTGGTTCCCACTGGTTTCTGCCAGTTCTGAGCTGATGGCACTGCTGGACATCTTCCGATTTCGAAGGGAAGTAAGCATGATGTGTCTTTGATCTTCTGTACTACAAGTTTCCTTGGCTGACCACTGCGTGTATGGTCCTAAACATTGCCTGTTACTTTGTGCTTCTTTAAAAGAGCTAGAACAGCACATCTTGAAACCCCAGTCTGCTTTAAAATCTTTGCCTGAGAGAGACCTTACTGATACAGTATAAACACCCTGTGTCTTGTTGATGTGCTCAGTCTTGCCATGGTGAACCTGTGACATGAAACTTTCTTCCACAACCTCAGCTTTGTAGCAGAGTTTGTCTGTTCCTCATCATTTTAAGCCTCCAACACAGCTGTTTCTGTTACAGTTAATGACTGTGTTTCAACCTACATATGAAAATGATGATGAATATCACCTGTTTGGTATAATTGGTTAATCATGCACCTGACTATAATCCTACAAAATCCATCACTTTGTGTAAGTGTACCCAGAATAATTGATGCTGTTTTGAAAGCAAAGGGCGGTCACATCAAATATTGATTTTATTTAGATTTGTCTTCTGTTCATTAACTTTGCATTTTGTTAATTGATAAAAAGAAGCTATTAACACTTCTAATTTTTAAAGCATTTTATATATATATATATATATATATATATATATATATATATGCATAGTGTCTACTGCACAAAGCACGTTCACAACATTCTCTTATAGAAGTCAATGCAGTCACTGGCCACTGAACCTTCACAATAGGCTAACACTTCCTGCTTTATGGAGTCCACTTTTCAGCTAGTGCTGTGTACACGGGGGGGGGGGATCAGCCGTTATTCATGTTTATTATCAACAAAAATCATCAGAGAGCAAGATTACAATGAAAGGCAGCACTTCTATTATAAAGCTGGAAGCAGATAACCCAGGATCAAACCACTAACAGTAGGTGATGGGGAAAGCTCAGCTCCTCCCCCTCCCTGCATACTGTCTACTGCACAAAGCACGCTTACTACATTCTCACATAGAAGTCAATGCATAATTAAAAAAATACAATCAGAAAATAAAAAAAATAAAAAAAAAAATATATATATATATATATATATATATATATATATATATACAGTGGAGGAAATAAGTATTTGATCCCTTGCTGATTTTGTAAGTTTGCCCACTGTCAAAGTCATGAGCAGTCTAGAATTTTTAGTCTAGGTTAATTTTACCAGTGAGAGATAGATTATATTTAAAAAAAATAAGAAAATCACATTGTCAAAATTATATATATTTATTTGCATTGTGCACAGAGAAATAAGTATTTGATCCCCTACCAACCATTAAGAGTTCAGCCTCCTCCAGACCAGTTACACGCTCCAAATTAACTTGGTGCCTGCATTATAGACAGCTCTTACATGGTCACCTGTATAAAAGACTCCTGTCCACAGACTCAATTAATCAGTCTGACTCTAACCTCTACAACATGGGCAAGACCAAAGAGCTTTCTAAGGATGTCAGGGACAAGATCATAGACCTGCACAAGGCTGGAATGGGCTACAAAACCATAAGTAAGACGCTGGGTGAGAAGGAGACAACTGTTGGTGCAATAGTAAGAAAATGGAAGACATACAAAATGACTGTCAATCAACATCAATCTGGGGCTCCATGCAAAATCTCACCTCGTGGGGTATCCTTGATCCTGAGGAAGGTGAGAGCTCAGCCGAAAACTACACGGGGGGAACTTGTTAATGATCTCAAGGCAGCTGGGACCACAGTCACCAAGAAAACCATTGGTAACACATTACGCCGTAATGGATTAAAATCCTGCAGTGCCCGCAAGGTTCCCCTGCTCAAGAAGGCACATGTACAGGCCCGTCTGAAGTTTGAAAATGAACATCTGGATGATTCTGAGAGTGATTGGGAGAAGGTGCTGTGGTCAGATGAGACCAAAATTGAGCTCTTTGGCATTAACTCAACTCGCCATTTTTGGAGGAAGAGAAATGCTGCCTATGACCCAAAGAACACCGTCCCCACTGTCAAGCATGGAGGTGGAAACATTATGTTTTGGGAGTGTTTCTCTGCTAAGGGCACAGGACTACTTCACCGCATCAATGGGAGAATGGATGGAACCATGTACCGTCAAATCCTGAGTGACAACCTCCTTCCCTCCACCAGGACACATTAAAAATGGCTCGTGGCTGGGTCTTCCAGCATGACAATGACCCGAAACATACAGCCAAGGCAACAAAGGAGCGGCTCAAAAAGAAGCACATTAAGGTCATGGAGTGGCCTAGCCAGTCTCCAGACCTTAATCCCATCGAAAACTTATGGAGGGAGCTGAAGATCAGAGTTGCCAAGCGACAGCCTCGAAATCTTAATGATTTCTTAATGATGATCTGCAAAGAGGAGTGGGCCAAAATTCCATCTAACATGTGTGCAAACCTCATCATCAACTACTAAAAATGTCTGATTGCTGTGCTTGCCAACAAGGGTTTTGCCACCAAGTATTAAGTCTTGTTTGCGAAAGGGATCAAATACTTATTTCTCTGTGCACAATGCAAATAAATATATATAATTTTGTGATTTTTTTAAATTTTTTTTATATAATCTATCTCTCATTGGTAAAAGTAACCTAGCCTAAAAATTCTAGACTGTTCATGTCTTTGACAGTGGGCAAACTTACAAAATTAGCAAGGGATCAAATAATTATTTCCTTCACTGTATATATATATATATATATATATATATATATATATATATATATATATATATATATAGTGATACATCGTAAATCTCTCTACACAATGTTTGTTTTTACAGATCTCACCATTAACCATAAAGTACCTTTAACCGACCTCCGATCTCCTGATTTGACTAGCAGAAGAACACTATGACATGGAACAGCTGAATAAAACTTCAGACCTATATGGCGACTTCTTCCTTATAGGATTTTCGAATCTTGAGCAGTATCGAAGCTACTTATTCATCTTCTTCCTCATCATCTATCTTTTTACTCTGTGTGGAAACACCACAATCATCTTGGTGGTTTGGTCAAACATCAGCCTTCATACCCCTATGTATTTCTTCATCACCATTTTATCCTTTCTTGATATGTGGTATGTGTCTACAACCGTTCCTAAACTCCTATCCATACTGTTGACCAATAACAAGAGAATCTCCTTCCAATGGTGCTTTGCTCAGCTCTACATGTTCCACAGCCTCGGCATCACTGAATGTGCTTTATTGGCAATTATGGCTTTTGATCGTTGTATGGCAATATATAACCCGCTAAGGTACACAAGTATCATAACTGAAAGAGTATGTAAGGTGCTGGCCTCCGTATGCTGGTCCTATGGGTTCCTTGTGGCCATCATGCCTCTGACACTTACCGTAAGGGTCCCATACTGTAAATCCCATGACTTGACACATTACTTCTGTGATCTAGCACCCCTTATGGCTATAGTGTGTGCGGATACGACACCTATCAATACAGCTAATCAGTCTGTCAGCACAGTCGCCACCTTTTTCATTCTCCTATTTGTCATAACCATGTACATAATCATTATATACTCCATATTGAAGATTAAGACAAGCCAAGGTCGTAGTAAAGCCTTCTCCACCTGCTCCTCACACTTGACGGTGGTTATCCTCTTTTACAGCACTGCATTTATTGTCTATGTCATCCCAAAAGAATTGCGCACTGTAGAGAATGACAAGGTTTATGCTTTAGTTTATACCATGTTTACCCCTTTGCTCAATCCATTGATCTATAGCTTAAGGAACAAGGATGTTAAGGGAGGTTTCAAAAGGAGCCTTCAGAAGTTGCAAGAACATGTCTGTAAAAAGTAGTCTACCACCTGGATTCCATGGAAAGTCCACTCCTTTCTACTCCATGTCCGATCACTTGAGGCTAGAGATGAGTGGACTGTGAAGACTGGGCAGCGACGGGGCATCTCACAGAAGGTTTCTTGCTGTGGTCAATGGCGTACAGACATGAGGAGCAAGGCCTACAGGCTTAGAATTGAATAGTGTGAGGAGTGATCATAGGAAACCCCAGATATTCTCATCCACTTCGGAGGGTGAGAATCTCTAAATCCTCATGATCTGATTGGCTGCTTTGATTTCCCAATGCCAATCACTATTCTGAACCTACAGTCTGCTTAGCAGAGCACAGCAAGCCACAAAGTGAAGTGTAACAGCAACAATGAGAATGCCCTCCAGTCATTCTAATTCTAGTAAGAAAGAGGACCTGTTACCTCTCCTGACATTAATTATTTAGTAAATACATGTATTCTCCAGAAAATAACAATTCTTAAACATATTTTCTTAGAACTCTACGTTGAGCCGTTCCTCTGTTATGCCTTCTAGAAATATATGAATAAATTGACAACTGGGTGTTACCATTCTCCTTATCTTAGGGGTGTGTCCATACACAGTCTCACTCTGTCAGCACTGATTGGACGATGTCAGTCTGTGTAGGGACACACCCACAAACTGGTAACACCCAGAAGTCAATTTATTCATAAATTTCTAGGAGGAATAACAGAGGAACGGATTTAAGAGCTTTAAGAAAAATGTTCCCAGAATTAATATTTCATGGGAAATTCAATTATTTACTAAAACTGGCATGTGTGGAGAGGTCACAGGTCCTCTTGAAACAATTCATGAAATATATTTTTGTGAACAATTTGGCAAATTGTTGGTGAGGGAATTTTTAATAATTTGCAAACAAAAATGGGGTCCTTTTTTTACTATTTACTAAGTAGGCATATTCACGATATTGTTTTTATCTTTTAGACAAACACAGGTAGAAACAGAAGAGACAGATGTTTGGTGTCACCCTTATTAGAAACAATATTGTAGGTTCATACTTACCTTAAAGGGATATTCTGGGGTATACAGCAAAGAAAGCGTAATAATTTTGTAATGAAATGTTATAAAATTTTCTTTATAATTTGTGTATTAATTCCTCACAGTTTTCAAGATCCCTGCTTGCTTGGGTTTCCTTCACTGTTTACTTCCACAAGCTGTAAATCTGTACTGGTTAGGGTTTCAAAGGTTTCACTTGTGACAAACCATGCACCTGTGTTGTCTTTACATGAGCAGGGCAGGTTTTCAGCCATTCAGTGACAGCAAGTAGAGATCTGTAAAAATTCTAGAACTTTTCATTATGTAATGACTAAAAAAAAATTGGGGGGGGGGCTTTAGAAAAAATTGTGGTGCTGAGAACCCCGCTGATCACTAAAACGAAGGGGCAGAAGCATGTGACCCTCCATTTAGAAAGTCTACGAGTCCGTACACCGCTCGCTGAGCTTTTCGAGGAGATCCGAACAGAGCTTGTCAGAAACGAAGGGGCACATTGCTCACCTGAGCACTTCTGCTCCTTTATTTCAGCGATCACTGGGGGTCTCAGCCCCTGAACAATCCCTTTAATCCTTTCATTATTTATCAACAACATTTTGCCAGCATAGAGATTATTTAATGCTCTGTAACTTGCTTGTAATTTCCACATAGAAATCATTAATTTATAATATATAATGTCCATGTGATATGAAAATATTTTTGGAAAAAGTAGAACCCAAAAATACCAATAAATATGAAAGTTTGCCTCTACATTATTCATTAAAGTGGATTTGGAAACAGAAACATATGTATTCTAATATATTGTTTATTTATGTCTAATTGATGTCTTGATTCAATATAAAAATCATTTACATACATTTAAATATTCAGTACATATTGGAACCAAATACTTAAAGGGGGTTACCAGATTTAAATAAAAAGTCACATTTTCTTTACAGAAACAGCGCCACTCCTATTTATGGGCAGTGTCTGGTATTGCAGCTCAGCCTCATTCAAGTAAAACCTGTTGAAGGAAAAATTGAAATGATAAATCTCTGGATGCCTGGAGCTGTCACTAGGGGGAGCTTACTGCATACAGATGTACATAGCTCCCATAAAATTTAAAGGGAGACGTATAAATCTGTGTAAAGCAAGTTCCCCCTAGTGGCAACATCGGATCATGAGCTTCATTTCAAGGTATATTTTTAAATTATTTTTATAGAATTTGGACAAATGTAATTAAATGATTGATAGGAACACTTTAGTGATTGTGACCCCCTTTGCATATTGGGCCCCTGTGCAAGCGGAGTATGAGCTCTCCCATAACCTATTGTCAATGGTGGATCCTGTGTCTTATATATATATATATATACACATAAATATGTGTGTTACCTTTCATTGTAATCCTGCCTGTGGTGATAATGAGACGACTGCTGAGAAGTGATCTCTACAGAACAGGAAGGGTCAGTCTATTATGAATGTCAGATCCTGTGTTATCTATATATAGGTGTTACCTGTCATTGTATTCCTGCCTGTGATGATAAGAAGATGACTACTGACCCTGCCACTCGTGTACACAGCACAAGCGGAAAAGTCACATAAAGTGTCGCCATATTGTGAGGGGTCAGTGTGAATAATACATGCAAAATTTGCTGTGGTTTGTCATCATTGGTGAACACCGGTTTTTGGTTTTTTTAGAGAAACCTTTTGTAGGCAATGTTGCATGTGGCCACAGTGGTAAAATATCTTAGGCTAAGAATGAGCCATTTATGACAACATTATAGCTTAGATACAGCTCTAGTATACATGCTCTAGATTACTAATGGAGATCAAGTTTTCGGTTCTATAGGGAAAATAACTTCGATTTTCAAAGTATCTTTAGAAAGAAGTAAAATATATTTGGATAAAGCTGAAAACAATTATTTTGTTGGAGCTGACCAAATGCTGATTTCTGGCTGTATAGTAAACTCTGGGGTATGTAATCACATTCTATATTGTGGACCTATTTGTTTGCATGTGTTCAAAACTAAAAATTAAGCAAATTTATTTTTTGTGTTTCTCTACAAGTTTGGGATCTGCACCCAATTACTGTGACCAGTGCTGATAGAACCTTGGACTTTGTAGATAGATAGATATGAGATAGATATGAGATAGATAGATAGATAGATAGATAGATAGATAGATAGATAGATAGATAGATAGATAGATAGATAGATAGATAGATAGATAGATAGATAGACAGACAGACAGACAGACAGACAGACAGACAGACAGAAAGACAGACAGACAGATAGATAGATAGATAGATCGGCAGGCAGTAAAATGCCCTGGGAAATCAGACTAATGCAGAATAAACCATTCAGAATCAAAGACCTGCGCTTGGTAGCTGCACAGATAATTACAGTAAATTTAGATGACATTGTGCGTAAAACAAAAGACTACGGTAGGTACCATCTCTGCCGGGACTCGAACCCGGAACCTCTGGATTAGAAGTCCAGCGCGCTCGTCCATTGCGCCACAGAGACCTCACCGCATGCTCACCATCAGCATCAGCTCTGAAAAAGAATATACCTTCTGCATCCACATCATCACTTGTGCATCATCTCCGCATCACCATCCTCCCCCTCCCCCCACTCTTTTAGAGAATGCTGTAAAATCAGGATGCAGGAATGTAGCATAAACCTGACATACTTCTACATACTGGCTGCTGGAGGGGGCGGCGAGGACAGGAAAGGGTTAATTGTAAGCGCAGGAGCATCCTCAAACCAAGCTCTGTATCACGGGGATGCGAGATGTGAGAACAATGACATAGAAAAGATGGAGCGGGATGCAGGATGGAGAAACATGGATGTGAGGAGCACAATGCCGACTGCCAGCTCTGCCATCTGGGTCACAGGCAGAACAGGAACGTATACAGAGGATATAACATGGATTGCGGCATCACAGATGGGGGAGCGGGAAGGGTGCAATACTGAGCAGAGATGACAATGCTAACATAGGAGACAGGGGTAGAACAGGAGCGACAACACACATACAACAGACAGATGAAGAGACAGACAGAGAGATGGAGAGAGAGAGAGAGGGAGATGAAGAGAAAGAGGAGAGAAAGATGAAGAGACAGACAGAGAGAGATGAAGAGAAAGACAGAGAGATGATGAAAGCGAGAGAGATGAAGAGAGAAACAGAGAGAGAGATCAAAAGAGAAAGATGTGAAAGAAGATAAAGAGAGAGACGAAGAAAGAGGGAGATGATGAGAGAAATAAATAGAGAGAGAGAGGTGGAGAAAGGGTTGAAGAGAAATAGATGTAGAGAGAGATGATGAAAGAGAGAGAGATAAAGAGAAAGATGAAAAGAGAAATATGTGAAAGAAGATGAAAAGAGAGAGACGGAGAGAGGGAGAGAGAGATGAAGAGAGAAATAAATAGAGAGAGAGAGATATGAAGAAAGAGACATGAAGAACGAGATGGAGAGATAGAGCAAAAAGTAGAGTGATAAAGAGAGAGACGGAGAGAGAGAGAGAGATGAAGAGATAAATAAATAGAGAGCGAGATATATGAAGAAAGAGACATGAAGAACGAGATGGAGAGATAGAGCAAAAAGTAGAGAGATAAAGAGAGAGATGGACAAAGAGAGAGAGATTTAAGAGAAATAGAACATTAAAGGGAAGGAAAGAAGTGAAAGAGATAAAGAGACAGATTAAGGAGAGATGGGTAGATAGGAAAAGAGAGTTGAAGATGAGAGATGAATAGATATGTAGAGAGAGACAGAGAGAAAGACGGAGACAGAGAAAGAGAGGGAAAGATGAAGAGAGAGACAGACAAAGAAAGAGAGAGATGAAAGAGAAATAGAAACATTAAAGGGAAGGAAAGAAGTGAAAGAGATAAATAGAAAGAGATGAAGGAGAGGGGTAGATAGGAAAAGAGAGTTGAAGATGAGAGAGATGAAAAGAGAGATGTAGAGAAAGACAGAGAGAGAGACGGAGAGAGATAAAGAGAGAGAGAGAGAGATGAAGAGAGAGAAAGATGAAGATGGAGAGAAACATGGTAGAGAAAGATAAAGAGAGTGATACAGGGAAAGAAAGAAAGAGATTAAGCGAGAGGTAAAGAGAAAGAAATGAAGAGAGAGCGGGATGAAGAAAGAGATGAATATAAAGAAAGAGAGAGAGCGAGGGACAGAGAGAGATGAAGAAAAAGAGATAAAACGAGATGACAAGAGAAAAATAAAGAAAGGGGGAGAGATGAATAGAGAGAGAAAGAGAGGTTAAGAGAGAGATGAAGAGATATGGACATCCTATAGAGCTGTCCAGCAGTTGTAAAATTTTGGGTAGCAATTTTCAAAGAGATTCCGTACCATCTGTAAGTGGATGTTATTTTCTCTCCCCAATTAGTATTACTGGGAGATGATTCTGCTTTAAATGTACCTAGAAATAGGAAAAATGGTGTAATAAAGTTACTGTTTATCGCCGAACTTCAGATCATTAGAAAATGGATCTCTAACACTCCTCTGGCCGTAGAAGCATGGAGCCATAATGTGAAAACAATCATAAGATATGAAAAACTAAATAATAACAGTACCGCCTGGAGTAACCTTAAAAAATGCTTCTGGGGCCAGTGGTAGTGATTCTATTCCTTTGTAAATTCTAGTAGTTTTCGAGTAGTCTGATTCCATGCCAGTCTAGGGGTGGGTGTCAAGGGTTGTGGTAAAAGCTTTAAAAGTAATTTTGTATTATAAAGCGTGTATTGTAATATTCTGTTTTAAAAGTGATTCTATTCCAGAAAAAAATGAACATTGTGTTGAATAAAATGAAAATTTTAAAAAGAGAGTGATGAAGAGAGAAAGACAACTGGAGAGAGAGAGAAAGAAAGATGAAGAGAAAGAGAGATGAAGAGAGAAAAGAGAGAGATGAAGAAAGTGATGGAGAGACAGACAGAAAGACAGAGAGAGAGAAAGAGATTAAGGGAGAGATGAAGAGAGAGAAAGAGAAATGAAGAGAGAGAGAAAGAGAGAAGAAGAAAGAGAGATGAGAGAGAGAAAGAGAGATGAAGAGAAAGAGAGATGAAGAGAGAGAAAGAGAGAGATACATAGAGATGAAGCCAGAGAGAAAGAAAGATGAAGAGAAAGAAAGAGAGATGAAGAGAGAGAAAGAGATGAAGAGAGAGAGAAAGAAAGGGAGATGAAGAGAAAGAGAAAGAGAGAGAAAGAGATGAAGAGAGAGAAAGAGATGAAGAGATAGATGAAGAGAGAGAGAGATAGAGAGAGAGAAAGAGATGAAGAGAGAGAGATGTAGAGAGGTGTTGGGAACTACACTGATTGAGCTATGGAATAATCTGAAAGATGGGGGAGAATATCCCTGTACGCGGACGATGTGCTGTTGAATACGGGGGTCTCTTTTGTCCATAGATAAAGCTATTGAAAAATTTGAGCGTTATGGATCATTTTCCGGGCTAAAAATCGACTGGGTTAAATCCACCTGTTTGTTGATGGCTCAAATAAGCAATTTTCCTTTTAAGCAAATTCGAGTAGTTAGAAAGGGGCAACCTATAGATTGACAGGACTTTATTAAATTGAATGTGGCTCCACTGGTGGGTAAGATTGGGAGTAGAATCCAAATATGAGAAAAAAATATATTTTTCAATACCAGGCAGAGTTGCTCTCATTAAAATTATCCTTTTGCCCCAGATATTGTATATTTTAGGAAACTCCCCGGTGTGTATTTCAGAGAAAATATACAAAAAGTTGTCAGGTTTATTTAGAGAATTGGTATGGAGGGGGAGACAACCCAGGATGAAGCTAGTATATGTGCAATACCCTGTCGAAAATGGAGGCCTGGCTGTACCAGATCTCCGTGGGTATTATATAGCCTTACAATTGAAGTATCGAGCAGAGTGGGATTCAGAATAGGATGAGACTTCAGAGTTGGCGGAGGGAGGGGACCGGGTACAATTTATTCCAATAACTTGAGATGGGAATTTTTTGGTCAGCCCCTTTTATGGAGTGCCCAACACTTGTTTTAATGGGCCAAATATAGAGGGATATAAAAAAAAAATGGAAGATAGATGGAAGATATGGTTTTAGTCCGATATGGGGCAATACCTATCTTACTGAATTGAATCCCCAATCTGAGGTATTGGAAGAGAAACGATGTTATATATCTTGAGCAAATTGTAGAGAAGGGGGTCTTGTTAGATTATAAAACCTTCAATAGAAAATCTGAATTGGGTTAAGGAAGCTGGTATCATTTTGTTCAGCTTCGACACGCCTTTTGCTCTGAGGACCAGAGTTCAACCAGGATAGTACAAGTCCCAGATATTAATAAATTAACAATAAATTCCCATATTAATAGAGGTTTGCTTTCCAGATTATATAAAATGTATTTGAAACAAAATATGGAAAGGAATCCAGCTAAATCTAGAAATTATTGGGAAGGGATAATAGGGACTAATGACTCTGGGGAGTGGAACCTGGTCCTTCAAGGATTACTTAAGGTCTCGTTTAGTCCTGGGTGGAAAAGATAAAATCTATTGTGGTAGCATGGACGTAAACTTTTGATTAACGATAAATATCCAATTTTTTTTGTGGTACCACTTTACAGTTTTTTCCATAGTGAAAAATGGATGGTATAATTGAGCAATGTCGGTTGCATGTGGTTTTTTTTATGATCTGTTTTGATAAACACATAAAAAAATTATTTCAAAAAAGGAAGAAAAAAAAGATGTAGAGAGACAGATGGAGAAATAAAAAAAAGAAAGATGAAAAAAAAGAGAAAAAAAGAACGGGATGAAGAGAAAGGAAGGGAAATTAAAAGAGAGCGATATAGAGAGTGGTGTAGAGAGATGAATATAGATAAAGAGATAGGTGGAGAGAGATGAAGAATAAGAGATGAAGGGAGAGAGACAAAGAGAGATGAAGAGGGGGAGAGAGAGATAAAAAAAACTGTTGAAAAGAGAGAAAGATCAAAGATAAAATTGAAAAACAGATGAAAGAAATAAAAAAAATTGAGAAAGATGTAGAAATAGATATGAAGAGAGGCGAAGAGAAAGGTGAGAGAGAAATGAAGAGTGAGAGACGGAGGTAAAGATAAAGATGAAGAGAGAGTGAGAGAAAAAGATAAAAAGAGATGAAAAGAGAGAGATGAAGAGAGTGATATGAAGAGAGAGAGATGAAGAGCTATAGGTGGAGGTAGAGAGAGATGAAAAGAGAGAGAGTGAGAGGGATAAAAGAGTTGGAAAGAGAGATGTAGTGAGAGGTGAAGGAAGAGAGATTAAAAGAAAGAGATGACAGAGATGGAGAGAGAAAGAGAGAGGAAGATAGGGGTGAAAAGAGAGAGGCAGAGAGAGAAAGTGGGAGAGATGAAAGAGAGAGGGAGATGAAAGTGATGAGAGAGATGAAGAGACCGAGAGAGAGAGAGATGAAAGAGAGAGATAAAAGAGAAAGAGAGAGAAAGAGGTAGGAGATGAAGAGAGACGAAGAGAGAAATGAAAGACAGAGAGAAATGAAAGAAAGATGAAGACAGATAGAGATGAAGAGGGAGAGAGGTGACAAAAGAGAGAGATGATAAGTGATAAATATAGAGAAAGACGAATAGAGACTGAAAGAGAGAGAGAGAGAGGGAGATGAAGAAAGAGAACGAGAGACGAGCATGAGGAGGTTGATGCACACTGTATGGGACTGTATACCTTGAAGGGGTATTCCCAGAATAATTCACCAATCTTGAGAACAGGGTCCTAAACACCCAGATTCTCCTCATGGTTTGACCACATACCCCTCTAAGGGTGTTCAACCTAAGCGGTCGCACAGTTTGAATCAGTCTCCTTTCAAATGGCCTGCCACACGAGGCTAGCGATAACCATGAATCTTAATATAATTGCATATTAGTGTTATTAGATAACTTAATGTTTGGAGCTGATATTTGATTTCTGTATAGTAGCATTATTTGTGTACTGCATGGTAGTATTATATAAGTACTGTTCAGTGGTATCATGTGAGCACTGTTTGGCGGTATTATTTGAGCACAGTATGGTGGTATTATTTGAACACTGTATGACGGTATTATTTGAGCACTGTATGATGGTATTATTTGAGCACTGTATGTTGGTATTATTTGGTACCTGTATGGCGGTATTATTTGGTCACTGTATGGTGGTATTATTTAAGCATTGTATGGTGGTATTATTTGGTCACTGTATGGTGGTATTATTTAAGCATTGTATGTTGGTATTATTTAAGAACTGTATGGCAGAATTATTTGAGCATTGCATGGCGGTATTATTTGAGCACAGTATGGTGGTATTATTTGAACACTGTATGACGGTGTTATTTGAGCACTGTATGATGGTATTATTTGAGCACTGTATGTTGGTATTATTTGAGAACTGTATGGCAATATTATTTTAGCATAGTATGGTGGCATTATTTGAGAACTGTATGGTGGTATTATTTGGTACCTGTATGGTGCTATTATTTGGTCACTGTATGCTGGTATTATTTAAGCATTTTATGTTGGTAATATTTAGTCACTGTGTGGCGGAATTATTTGAGCACTGTATGGTGGTTTTATTTAAGAACTGTATGGCAGAATTATTTGAGCATTGCATGGCGGTATTATTTGAGCACAGTATGGTGGTATTATTTGAACACTGTATGACGGTGTTATTTGAGCACTGTATGATGGTATTATTTGAGCACTGTATGTTGGTATTATTTGGTACCTGTATGGTGGTATTATTTGAGCACTGTATGTTGGTATTATTTGGTACCTGTATGGCGGTATTATTTAAGCACTGTATGGTGGTATTATTTGGTCACTGTATGGTGGTATTATTTGGTCACTGTATGGTGGTATTATGTGAGCATTGTATGTTGGTATTATTTAGTCAATGTGTGGTGGTATTATTTGACAACTGTATGGCGATATTATTTGAGCATTGTATGGTGGTATTTGTATGGCGGTATTACTTGAGCACTGCATGATGGTATTATTTGAGCACTGTATGGTGGTATTATTTGAACACTGTATGACAGTATTATTTGGGCACTGTATGATAGTATTATTTGAGCACTGTATGTTGGTATTATTTGGTACCTGTATGGCGGTATTATTTGAGCAGTGTATGGTGGTATTATTTTGTCACTATATGGTGGTATTATTTGGTCACTGTATGGTGGTATTATTTAAGCATTGTATGTTGGTATTATTTAGTCACTGTGTGGCGGTATTATTTGAGCACTGTATGGTGGTATTATTTGAGAACTGTATGGCAATATTATTTTAGCATTGTATGGTGGAATTACTTGAAAACTGTATGGTGGTATTATTTGAGCACTGTATGGTTGTATTATTTGGTACCTGTATGGTGCTATTATTTGTTAACTGTATGCTGGTATTACTTAAGCATTGTATGTTGGTATTATTTAGTCACTGTGTGGCGAAATTATTTGAGCACTGTATGGTGGTTTTATTTGAGAACTGTATGGCAGAAATATTTGAGCATTGCATGGCGGTATTATTTGAGCACAGTATGGTGGTATTATTTGAACACTGTATGACGGTATTATTTGAGCACTGTATGGTGGTATTATTTGAGCTCTGTACGATGGTATTATTTGAGCATTGTATGATGGTATTATTTGAGCACTGTATGGCGGTGTTATTTGAACACTGTATGATGGTATTATTTGAGCACTGCATGTTGGTATTATTTGGTACTTGTATGGTGGTATTATTTGAGCACTGTATGTTGGTATTATTTGGTACCTGTATGGCGGTATTATTTGGTCACTGTATGGTGGTATTATTTGGTCACTGTATGGTGGTATTATTTAAGCATTGTATGTTGGTATTATTTAGTCACTGTGTGGCGGTAGTATTTGAGCACTGTATGGTGGTATTATTTGAGATTGTATGGGGTATTATTTTAGAACTGTATGGCGGTATTACTTGAGCACTGTATGGTGGTATTATTTGAGCACTGTACGGTGGTATTATTTGAACACTGTGAGACAGTATTATTTGAGCACTGTATGATAGTATTATTTGAGCACTGTATGTTGGTATTATTTGGTACCTGTATGGTGGTATTATTTAAGAACTGTATGGTGGTATTATTTGAGCACTGTATGGTGGTATTATTTGGTACCTGTATGGCAGAATTATTAGAGCATTGCATGGCGGTATTATTTGAGCACAGTATGCTGGTATTATTTGAACACTGTATGACGGTATTATTTGAGCACTGTATGGTGGTATTAATTGAGCTCAGTATGGTGGTATTATTTGAGCACTGTATGGTGGTATTATTTGAGCTCTGTACGATGGTATTATTTGAGCATTGTATGATGGTATTATTTGAGCACTGTATGGCGGTGTTATTTGAACACTGTATGATGGTATTATTTGAGCACTGTATGTTGGTATTATTTGGTACTTGTATGGTGGTATTATTTGAGCACTGTATGTTGGTATTATTTGGTACCTGTATGGCGGTATTATTTGGTCACTGTATGGTGGTATTATTTAAGCATTGTATGGTGGTATTATTTAAGCATTGTATGTTGGTATTATTTAGTCACTGTGTGGCGGTATTATTTGAGCACTGTATGGTGGTATTATTTGAGAACTGTATGGCGGTATTATTTGAGCATTGTATGGTGGTATTATTTTAGAACTGTATTAAGGTATTACTTGAGCACTGTATGTTGGTATTATTTGAGCACTGTACGATGGTATTATTTAAGCATTGTATGTTGGTATTATTTAGTCACTGTGTGGCCTTATTATTTGTGCACTGTATGGTGGTATTATTCGAGAACTGTATGGCGGTATTATTTGAGCATTGCATGGTGTTATTATTTGAGAACTGTATGGCGGTATTATTAGAGCACTGCATGGTGATATTATTTGAGCACTGTATGTTGGTATTATTTGAGCACTGTATGGTGGTATTATTTGAGCACTGTATGTCAGTATTATTTGAGCTGTGTATGGTGGTATTATGTGAGCACTGTATGGCGGTATTATTTGAGCACTATATAGTGGTATTATTTGAGCACTGTATGGTGGTATTATTTGAGCACAATATGTTAGTATAATTGAGCACTGTATGGTGGTATTATTTTAGCACTCTATGATGGTATTATATAATCACTGGTGGTAAGATTTCAGCACTGTATGGTGGTATTATTTGAGCACTGTATGGTGTTATTATTTGAGCATAGTATGGCACTATTATTTGAGCACTGTATGGTGGTATTATTTGAGCACTGTATGTTGGTATTATTTGCGCACTGTATGGTGGTATTATTTGAGCATTGTAAGTTGGTATTATTTTAGCACTGTATGGTGGTATTATATGAGCATTGTATGGCAGTACTACTTAAGCACTGTATAGTGATATTATTTGAGCACTGTATGGTGGTATTATTTGAGCATTGTATGGCAGTATTATTTGAGCACTGTATGGTGGTAGTATTTGATCACTCTATGTTGGTATTATTTGAGCACTGTATGGCGGTATTATTTGAGAACTATATATTGGTATTATTTTAGAAATGTATGGCGGTATTATTTGAGCACTGTATGGTGGCATTATTTGTGCACTGTATGGTGGTATTATATAAGCACGTAATGGTAGTATTATTTGAGCATTGTATGGCGGTATTATTTGAGCACTGTATGGTGGTATTATTTGAGCACTGTATGGTGTTATTATTTGAGCATAGTATGGCACTATTATTTGAGCACTGTATGGTGGTATTATTTGAGCACTGTAAAGTGGTATTATTTGAGCACTGTATGTTGGTATTATTTGCGCACTGTATGGTGGTATTATTTGAGCATTGTAAGTTGGTATTATTTTAGCACTGTATGGTGGTATTATATGAGCATTGTATGGCAGTACTACTTAAGCACTGTATAGTGATATTATTTGAGCACTGTATGGTGGTATTATTTGAGCATTGTATGGCAGTATTATTTGAGCACTGTATGGTGGTAGTATTTGATCACTCTATGTTGGTATTATTTGAGCACTGTATGGCGGTATTATTTGAGAACTATATATTGGTATTATTTTAGAAATGTATGGCGGTATTATTTGAGCACTGTATGGTGGCATTATTTGTGCACTGTATGGTGGTATTATATAAGCACGTAATGGTAGTATTATTTGAGCATTGTATGGCGGTATTATTTGAGCACTGTATAGTTGTATTGTATAATCACTGTATGGTGGTATTATTTGAGCACTGTATGGTGGTATTATTTGAACAATGTATGGCAGTATTATTTGAGGACTGTATGGTGTGGTTAATTGAGCAATGTATGTTGATATTATTTGAGCACTGTATGGCAGTATTATTTGAGCACTGTATGGGGGTATTATTTGAGCATTGTATGGCAGTATTATTTGAGAACTGTATGGTGATGTTAATTGAGCAATGTATGTTGATATTATATGAGCATTGTATGGCAGTGTTATTTGAGCACTTCATGGTGATATTATTTGAGCATTGTATGGCACTATTATTTGAGCACTGCATGGTGGTATTATTTGAGCATTGTATGGCAGTATTATCTGAGCACTGTATGGTGATGTTAATTGATCAATGTATGTTGATATTATATGAGCATTGTATGGCAGTGTTATTTGAGCACTTTATGGTGATATTATTTGAGCACTGTATGTTGATATTATTTGAGCATTGTATGGCACTATTATTTGAGCACTGTATGGTGGTATTATTTGAGCATTGTATGGCACTATTATTTGAGCACTGTATGGTGGTATTATTTGAGCACTGTATAGTGGTATTTTTTGAGCACTGTATGGTGCTATTATTTGAGCATTGTATGGCACTATTATTTGAGCACTGTATGGTAGTATTATTTGGTCACTGTATTGCGGTATTATTTGAGCACTGTATGGTGGTATTATTTGAGTACTATATAGGGGTATTATTTGAGTACTGTATGGTTGTATTATTAAGTCACTGTATGGTGGTATTATTTGAGCATTGTATGGCGGTATTATTTAAGCACTGTATGTTAATATTATTTAAGCACTAAATGTTGGTATTATTTGAGCACTGTATGTTGGTATCATTTGAGCACTGTATGGTGGTATTATTTGAGCACTGTATGGCGGTATCATTTGAGCACTGTATGGTGGTATTATTTGAGTATTGTATGGTAGTATTATTTGAGCACTGTATGGTGATATTATTTGGTCACTGTATGGTGGTATTATTTGAGCATTGTATGGCAGTATTATTTGAGCACTGTATAATTATATTATTTCAGCACTGTATTGCAGTATTATTTGAGCATTGTATGTCGGTATTATTTGAGCACTCTATGGTGGTATTATTTGAGCATCGTATGGCAGTATTATTTGAGCACTGCATGGTGATATTATTTGAGCACTGTATGCTGGTATTATTTGAGAACTGTATGTTGGTATTATTTGAGCACTGTATGATGGTATTATTTGAGCACTGTAAGTCAGTATTTTTTTGAGCTCTGTTTAGTGGTATTATGTGAGCACTATATAGTGGTATTATGTGAGCACTCTATGGTGCTATTATTTAAGCACAGTATGTTAGTATTATTTGAGCACTGTATGGCGGTATTATTTGAGCACTCTATGATGGTATTATTTGAGCACTGTATGGCGGTCTTATTTTTGCACTATTTAGTGGTATTATTTGAGCACAATATGTTAGTATTATCGAGCACTGTATGGTGGTATTATTTTAGCACTCTATGATGGTATTATATAATCACTGTATGGTGGCATTATTTGAGCACTGTATGGTGGTATTATATAATCACTGTATGGTGGTATTATTTGAGCATTGTACAGCAGTATTATTTGAGCATTGTATGGTGATATTATTTGAGCACTGTATGTTGATGTTTTTGAGCACTAAATGTTGGTATTATTTGAGCACTGTATTTTGGTATTATTTGAGCACTAAATGTTTGTATTATTTGAGCATTGTATGGCTGTATTATATGAGAACTGTGTAATTATATTTGTTTGAGCACTGTATTTTTGTATTATTTGAGCATTGTATGGCAGTATTATTTGAGCACTGTATGGTGATATTATTTGAGCACTGTATGGTGGTATTTTTTAAGAACTGTATAGCAGTATTATTTGAGCACTGTATGACGGTATAATTTGAGCACTATATGGTGGTATTATTTGAGCATTGTATGGCAGTATTATTTGAGCACTGCCTGGTGATATTATTTGAGCACTGTATGTTGGTATTATTTGAGCACTGTATGGTGGTATTGTTTGAGCATTGTATGGTGGTATTATTTGAGCAGTATATAGTGGTATTATTTCAGCACTGTATGGTGGTATTATTTGAGCACAATATGTTAGTATTATTGAGCACTGTATGGTGGTATTATTTTCGCACTCTATGATGGTATTATATAATCACTGTATGGTGGTAAGATTTCAGCACTGTAGGGGGTATTATATAGTCACTGTATGATTATATTATTTGAGCACTGTATGATGGTATTATTTGAGCATTATATGGCAGTATTATTTGAGCACTGTGTAGTAATATTATTTGAGCACTGCATGGTGATATTATTTGAGCACTGCATGGTGATATTATTTGAGCACTGTATGGTGATATTATTTGAGCACTTTAAGTTGGCATTATTTAAGCACTGTAGGGTGGTATTACGTGAGCACTGAATGGTGGTATTATTTGAGAACTGTATGATGGTATTATGTGAGCACTATATGTTGGTATTATTTGAGCACTGTATGGTAGTATTATTTGAGCATCCATGTGACAGAGGCAGAGCTTCAAAGGAGTACAAAGATGACAGACCTGGGGGCCTTTATTAGGTCTGCCATGACAGCCATCGTCACTAGCAGATCCCGTCGCGTGGGGCATGTTGGCGTGTTTAAGGGGGCCCAATGATAATTGCGACCGCTGCATTTAAGGATTTAAACGGGCGGAATCAAAGTGATTGTTGCAGTGAGGTGTCGGACGTCACCCGCTGAGTAGGGAGCGAGCTCAGCCCATGCTTCCCCTTAATGGCTGTCACGCACATGTACATGGCATGTCGTTAAGGAGTTAAGAGGTGCCTTTTAATAAATTTAGCCCAAATTACTCCAACTATCTCATCCACAGAAAGTAGCGTAAAACCAAGCTCAGTACATATGTACAGCACCAGAACAAAGCTCAGTACATATATACAGCACCAGAACAAAGCTCAGTATATATATATATATATATATATATATATATATATATATACAGCACCAGAACCAAGCTCAGTATATATATATATATATATATATATATATATATATATATATACACGTACACACAGCACCAGAACAAAGCTCAGTACATAAATGCAATACCAGAACAAAGCTCAGCACATATATACAGCACCAGAACAAAGCTCAGTACATATATACAGCACAAGAACCTAGCTCAGTACATATATACAGCACCAGAACAAAGCTCAGTACATACATACAGCACCAGAAGCATGTTCAATACATAAATTCAGCACCAGAACAAAGCTCAGAACATAAAACAACACCAGAACCAAGCTCAGTACATAAATACATCCCCAGAACCAAGCTCAGCACATATATACAGCACCAGAACAAAACTCAATACATATATACAGCACCAGAACAAAGCTCATACATATATAGAGTACCATAACCAAGCGAATATATACAGTATATATATATATATATACAGTAGCAGAACAAATCTCAGTACATAAATACAGCACCAGAACAAAGCTCAGTATATATATATATATATATATATATATATATACAGCACCAGAGCAAAGCTCAGTACATAAAGAAAACACCAGAACCAAGCTTAGTTCATATATACAGCACAAGAACATAGCACAGTGTGTGTGTATATTTATATATATATATATATATATATATATATACATACATACATACAGT
Organism: Rhinoderma darwinii; assembly: GCF_050947455.1. Classification (NCBI taxonomy): domain Eukaryota; kingdom Metazoa; phylum Chordata; class Amphibia; order Anura; family Rhinodermatidae; genus Rhinoderma; species Rhinoderma darwinii. Next base: position 11,533,597 of record NC_134698.1, on the reverse strand, counting down.
GCCAGAACCATGTTAAGTACATAAATTCAGCACCAGAACAAAGCTCAGAACATAAAACAACACCAGAACCAAGCTCAGTACATGAATACAATACAGAACCAAGCTCAATACATATATACATCCCCAGAACCAAGCTCAGTACATTTATACAGCACCAGAACAAAGCTCATACAGATATACATTACCAGAACAAAGCTCATGTATATATATATATATATATATATATATATATATATACAGTATCAGAACCATGTTCAGTACATAAATTCAGCACCAGAACAAAGCTCAGAACATAAAACAACACCAGAACCAAGATCAGTGCATAAATACAACACAGAACCAAGCTCAATACATAAATACATCCCCAGAACCAAGCTCAGTGCATTTATACAGCACCAGAACAAAGCTCATACAGATATACATTACCAGAACCAAGCTCATGTGTATATATATATATATATATATATATATATATATATATATATATATACAGTATCAGAACCATGCTCAGTACATAAATACAACACCTGAATGAAGGTCAGTACATATATACAGCACCAGAGCAATGCTCAGTACATAAATACAGCACCAGAATCAAGCTCAGTACATAAATACAGCACCAGAACAAAGCTAAGTACATACAGTGAAGGAAATAAGTATTTGATCCCTTGCTGATTTTGTAAGTTTGCCCACTGTCAAAAACATGAACAGTCTAGAATTTTTAGGCTAGGTTAATTTTACCAGTGAGAGATAGATTATATATAAAAAAAAAAACAGAAAATCACATAGTCAAAATTATATATATTTATTTGCATTGTGCACAGAGAAATAAGTATTTGATCCCCTACCAACCATTAAGAGTTCAGCCTCCTCCAGACCAGTTACACGCTCCAAATCAACTTGGTGCCTGCATTACAGACAGCTCTTAAATGGTCACCTGTATAAAAGACTCCTGTCCACAGACTCAATTAATCAGTCTGACTCTAACCTCTACAACATGGGCAAGACCAAAGAGCTTTCTAAGGATGTCAGGGACAAGATCATAGACCTGCACAAGGCTGGAATGGGCTACAAAACCATAAGTAAGACGCTGGGTGAGAAGGAGACAACTGTTGGTGCAATAGTAAGAAAATGGAAGACATACAAAATGACTGTCAATCGACATCGATCTGGGGCTCCATGCAAAATCTCACCTCGTGGGGTATCCTTGATCCCGAGGAAGGTGAGAGCTCAGCCGAAAACTACACGGGGGGAACTTGTTAATGATTTCAAGGCAGCTGGGACCACAGTGACCAAGAAAACCATTGGTAACACATTACGCCGTAATGGATTAAAATCCTGCAGTGCCAGCAAGGTCCCCCTGCTCAAGAAGGCACATGTACAGGCCCGTCTGAAGTTTGCAAATGAACATCTGGATGATTCTGAGAGTGATTGGGAGAAGGTGCTGTGGTCAGATGAGACTAAAATTTAGCTCTTTGGCATTAACTCAACTCGCCGTGTTTGGAGGAAGAGAAATGCTGCCTATGACCCAAAGAACACTGTCCCCACTGTCAAGCATGGAGGTGGAAACATTATGTTTTGGGGGTGTTTCTCTGCTAAAGGCACAGGACTACTTCACCGCATCAATGGGAGAATGGATGGAGCCATGTACCGTCAAATCCTGAGTGACAACCTCCTTCCCTCCACCAGGACATTAAAAATGGCTCGTGGCTGGGTCTTCCAGCACGACAATGACCCGAAACATACAGCCAAGGCAACAAACGAGTGGCTCAAAAAGAAGCACATTAAGGTCATGGAGTGGCCTAGCCAGTCTCCAGACCTTAATCCCATCGAAAACTTATGGAGGGAGCTGAAGATCCAAGTTGCCAAGCGACAGCCTAGAAATCTTAGTGATTTACAGATGATCTGCAAAGAGGAGTGAGCCAAAATTCCATCTAACATGTGTGCAAACCTCATCATCAACTACAAAAAACGTCTGACTGCTGTGCTTGCCAAGGGTTTTGCCACCAAGTATTAAGTCTCGTTTGCCAAAGGGATCAAATACTTATTTCTCTGTGCAAAATGCAAATAAATATATATAATTTGGACAATGTGATTGTCTTTTTTATATATATATATATATATATATACATATATATATATATATATATATATATATATATATATATTCTATCTCTCACTGGTAAAATTAACCTAGCCTAAAAATTCTAGACTGTACATGTCTTTGACAGTGGGCAAACTTACAAAATCAGCAAGGGATCAAATACTTATTTCCTTCACTGTGTATACAGCTCCAGAACCAAGCTCAGTACAAATATACAACTCCAGAACCAAACTCAGTACAAAAATACAGTACCAGAACCAAGCTGTCACGTTGGGTATGTGGACCCACTGGGCCGTACCACCTTGACGGTATGGCAGCTGGCCAACAGGACACAGGTCACAGTCTATAGTTCGTATAGTGTGCCTGTGGTAGCTCAGACAGTAGCAAGACAGGCTCGGCTGGGACTAGGCAGCAGGCAGGCGCCAGGTGATGTAGCAGGACAGGCGTGGGACACAGCACAGCATGACTTCATTTCAACATGGCACTTGACCAGGATAGCACGGGATACAGGTTACAGGTAGCAGGAACGGGGAACACTGGGAACTGGAAAACACTTATGAGACCATTTGCATATACATTCTAGGATAACGACAACAAGGCTCAGGCAAGGCAGGAAGGGGCTGTGCCCCTCTAATAGTCCAGGGTGCTCTTGGGCTAATTTTGTACTTGAATTCAGGTGCATGATCTGGCCCTTTAAGAGCGGGCACGAGCGTACACACGCACCTTATGGGACCCGGCCCGAAGAAGCGGAAGGGAGCGCTGGCGTCTCCTGAGGAGATGGGGACAGTGCTCACAGATCCATGGCTGCGGGCGTCAGGAGGTGAGTGAATCTGACGGCCCGCGGCCATGGGCATTACAGTATCCCCCCTCTTATGCCACCTCCTCTTGGGACCAGAACGAGAGAGAAACTTCTTTAGGACGGTAGGAGCATTGAGGATCTCTTCTAGCTCCCAAGACCTCTCTTCAGGACCAAACCCCCTCCAATCCACAAAATAAAAGGTTCTTCCACCCACTCTCTTGGTGTCGAGGAGCTCCTTAAACTCAAATGTATCTGATGAACCGCTGGGAGCCACTGCAGGAGTGGAAGTCTTGGAGTAGCGGTTCAAGATCACCGGCTTCAGCAGGGAGACATGGAAGGAGTTGGGGATCTTGAGGGTAGGAGGTAGCCGAAGCTTGTAGGAGACAGGGTTGATTCGTTGAAAATCTCGAAGGGTTCAAGGAACCTGGGAGAAAACTTGTACGATGGCACCCTCAGCCAGATATTCCTAGAGGACAGCCAGACCTTAGTACCTGGAAAAACTGGGGGGGGGGGGGCTCTCGTCTTCTTGTGTCTGCCTTTCTTTTCATGCGGTTGACCGCCAGCAGAATAGAAGATCGGGTCTGCTGACAGATCTGTATCTGCCCCAGGCCCCCCTAAGTCAATAGTGTATGCAAAGATAGTAAGCTTTCCCTGTATACCTGGCTACTTCACTGTCTGAAACTGTTCAGAAACTCATACACAGTTCTTCTGCTCACACTAGTGTTTGATTGTCAGCAGCACTTCTCAGTATTTTCAGTGTAAAATCTTAGTTAAAATTACCTAAACACTTTGTTACTGTGTCAGTGCAAGTGGAGGGGAGGGGGATCTGCAAACAGGCTGTCAGTTCTCATAGCTCATAGGGACGTAGATAATAGATCACAGAATTTAGGTTGGGAGAACATGGGAAGATTACCCAGGAACCCTCTACTACTTTGTTAGAAGCAGGCACAGAATTGTGGGCTGGGGGACAGGGTGACAGGCTTCTGAGTGTAGGAGAACTTCCCAGCAGGTAGAGCTCGCCCCTTCTGAAAAATTCAGGATACAGGTGACAATGTGGTCATAAATACAATTCTTACTCGAGCACACACATGACGGCTTAATCTGATCATTTATCTAGGATGATAGGTATGTTTAAACAATGTCCACCACTACTTTATAGGCTGACAATGTTATCGATAGTGCCAATGTGTACTTTGTGTAGAAACTTTGTTTTCAAAGATAACCTTACTCATTGTAATGTACTAAATGGGGATGAGAAGATGGTCTGGTGATAAGGCAAGCTACAACTTGCTGAAGGAGTCAGTATCCCAATCATTCATATATATAACTATTATCCAACCCCCCTTTACTCGCAGTTTCTCCATTTTCTCCTAGCAGGGGTGTATTTATGGGTCCATAGAAAAAATAAAAAATAAATAAAAGAGGCCACCTGTTAGTGTTGGTTCTTGCCACTATACCATCTCCCTTACCTTGGAACATGAGGGCCCAGTACTTGTTCCCCTCCTTTTCACCAGCATGGCCTTACAGTTAGTTCCCCTTTCTTGTCTGTATTGTGTTTATCAAGAGGGAGAGTCTTTCACAGTTTAACACTGCCCATAGAGAAACGGGATGGGTAGAACCTCAGCGGGGACCCCCAATCCAATCTTGATGAGTCCGATGACAGCTATATGGACAGCCTTTTTGGTACGTATACCCTTGGTTTCCCAGAAACTTAAGATAACCCCTCCCTGTGCACTTAACTCTGTAACATTGAGAATGAAGCCCAACACATAATCTCTCCCAATGACAGTGTAAAAACTGCCTATTTGAACTCAGACAGTATAATAAAATGTAAATTTTTTCATCAACTATCTAGCTGCCAGTGATAATGAACTAATTATATTTCGTTTCACAGCTGACTGTAAAATGAGAAGTTTTCTGTTCTAGCGCAGTCTGTTGTGCTGACATCTAGTGGTCAATTAGAAAACTAAAATATTTTATCATTTATTTTTATATTGATAGTAACAACAAAATACTTATAATTAACAGTAATATTTCATTCAGGGGGGCAGCTATAAAAATTTATTATGAAAGTATCACACTTTGTAAGTGCTGCAACATATAACTTTACTAATGTAACTGGAGATACAGATTTTGTTATTTGTATTATTGTTTTCATTATTTTATTATTAATTGTATTTGGTTATTTAATATAATATATATATAATATATATATATATATATATATATATATAATATTATTTTTCAATATTATTTATTTTATATAACTTCTTTTTTATTATGATGATAATTATTTGTATTATTATCGATAATCATGATACATGATTAATAATTATATAAAATAATACATAGAAAAATTAAATAAACGTTTATATAATGTAGCATTTTGCAGGAAGATACAGTCATTGTATCCCATTGGCATATTGAATCATTAAAATGGCTCAGCAAGGTGATGGCAATTGTCACATGGTATACATATCACAGTAGTGAGGTTAGCATAGGACTGTCTGAATAGACTCCAGATACCTAAGAAAGTCCGGTACCTTGGTAGCAGCACTTTGGGATTCTCTCTGGCTTCTTTTACAATAGTTTAATTGCATCTCGTACAACACTTGTCCCTCACCTCCTCATGCTGACTCTTGGGACTGTGACCACAGGTGCTCTTGACTCTATGCGCTTCTTCCCATTAATTATAATAAAAATAAAATTGAATTCTGCAGAGACAAGTGACACGCGCCTACTGTTTATCCCTTAGTTAATTCTGGTCTGCATGTTACAAGCCAACCTTTAGTGTCTCTTCTACTCCCCAGTCATTCTGACTGAAATAACATTCCATCTGACTACTATGAACCCTCCTGGGCTATGAAAGCAAAGTAGAAATAATCTGATGGTGCTGTCTCATAAACAAGTCTGGGATAGTTTAAAGTTAAATTTAGCTGAAGAGAAGATTATAGAGGCGTAAGAAAATGTAGCAACTGCACAAAGATGTCGTCACCTTCATACTGGAAATAAAAATTAGTTGAGTTAGTACAGGTAACTAATAGTCAAAACAGGATTCTTTAGTGAATCAAAATGTATATGGTAGATTCCTGCTGCTATAGTGCATATATATATACTGTTATAAAAGGTTTTTAATATGAACAATTACATAATAATAATAATAATATCATTAATAAAAATGAATCTAAAATTGTAATAATACTACTACTAATATTAATCAGAATAATAATAATAGAAGTAAAATAATAATAATAATAATAATAATAATAATAAAATAATATAAAGTAGTAGTAGTAGTAAACAAAAATATAAAACTGTAATAATATTAATAATAAAATTCTAATAATATAAAATATTAAGTGTCAGTTCAAACGTTGCGTAAATACGTTGCTTCTTTTGGACACAGCCGGGTCTTTGATGCTGGAGGAGCATGGTGTGTTGTTGTTTGCAAGCAGGGTAGCCCGCTCTATGAACTATCAAGGCGTCACAAATAGGCTTCTACCTGGCTATACACGTTGCGCCTCATGACTTACACACTATCCCTCCATGTTTCACACACTTGCACCCCATTATTCATTTATTTTTATTGAGGCACTTTACTCATTACTGCCCCCTATATTTCACTTATATTATTACACTTGCACATACACTATTCATTTATTATTTTTTACTACACATCCCATGCACCACACACCACTCCCCTCAAGACTAGTGGGAGTGGCTATTATTATTTAAAGCACCTGCTCACTCCTTCATCAGCGTTTCTGACCTGGCTGTGTCCATTTGTAAGTATGGCCTTTTTCAGTATTTTTGTATATATGTCCCCTTGTTTTTATCTGTTTTGTCGTTGCGTAAATAATGCGGATTTTCCGCAACGGAATTCGTAGCGGAAAATCCGCAGCAAATACAGTAGCACCAGAGTGGATGAGATAGAACAAATCTCATCCACACACTGCGTAAATACATAGCGGAAAAAACGCTCAGAAATTGACTTGAATTTTATTCTGCAGCATGTCAATTGAATTTGCGTAAACGCTGCTTATTTGTTGCCGGTTTTCACCATTGAATTCAATGGGAGGTAAATCCTGCAACAAATAGCAGTTGTAGCGTTTTTTTGCGTTGGGTTCGCAGCAATTCCGCCCAAAAAAATGCAACTCAGAAAAAAAAACAATCTTATACTTACCCAGGAGTCTGTGTTTCTTCCTCCAGGCCGGCCTCCTAGCTTGACCTTTTCATCCCATGTGAAGGCTGGAGCCAATCACAGGTTGTAGCGGCTGTCATATGGGATGAAACATCTGAAGGATGTCTGAAGGAGCCCATGAACGGAACCTCGACGCAGACGTGAGTGAAGCCTTACCCTTCTTAAATATTGTAACAACATCACCCGTCCTCCAATCAAGTGGCACTGATCCTGTTACAAGAGAGTCTGAGAAGATCAGATACAATAGTCTGTCCATTACGGAGTTCAATTTCCTTAACCGGTTAACCCCTTCCCTACATCCGCCATATATATACGGCGCATGCCGGGTAGGGGAAAATGGAGCGTGCTGAAGGAGTGGAATCCCTGTGTAGCCGGAACGGAGCGCTTGATGTCTCTCTCCATTTATGGACAGGGACATCAGGGGCAACTCCTAAAGCGTAATCCCTGTCCACAGCATTGCCAACGCTGTGACCGGGGAATCCACTCCAGGAGAAGCCCTTGACGTCACTCTCCATAAATAGATAGAGATGTCACAGGCTTCTCCTTTAGTGGAATCTCCAGTCACAGCGTCGCCACGCTGTAGACGGGGATTCCGCTTAAGGAGTTGCCCCTGATGTCACTGTCCATATATGGACAGAGACATCAAGCGCTCTGTTCAGTAGCGGAATCCCCGTCCTTCAGGGAGCTACAGTGGTGCTATCTACAAGAAGGCTGTGTGGCACTACCTGCAAGGGGGTTGTGTGGCACTACCTACTAGGGGCTGTGTGGCACTATCTACAAGGAGGCTGTGTAGCACTACCTACAAGGGGGCTGTGTAGCACTACCTACAAGGGGGCTGTGTGGCACTTCCTACAAGCGGGCTGTGTGGCATTACCTACAAGGGGGCTATGTGGCCCTACCTACCAGGGGGCTGTGTGGCACCATCTACAAGGGGGCTGTGTGGCACCACTTACAAGGGGGCTGTATGGCACCACCTACAAGGGGGCTGTGTGGCACCACCTACAAGGGGGCTGTGTGGCACTATCTACAGGGGACATCTGTGAGTGGCGGGCTGATGGACTTTTTATCGAGAGTGGCGGGCTGATGGTCTTTTTACTGTGAGTGCGAGGCTGATGGTAATTTTACTGTGAGTGGCGGGCTGATGTTAATTTTACTGTGAGTGGCGGGCTGATGTTAATTTTACTGTGAGTGGCGGGCTAATGGTCATTTTATTGTGAGTGGGGGGCTGATAATCATTTTACTGTGAGTGGCAGACTGACGGTCAATTTACTGTGGGTGGGGGGCTAATTTTTTTTCCAGGGGTGCCTCGAGTCCGAAAATGTTGGGAAAGTCTTTACTAGGCTACAGGATCACGCTGGCCTACGCAAGGATCACATCATCGGCGTGGTGGGGGAGCTCAGTCCGTCGTGGGAACGGGGCCTAGGTGAGTAAAAAAAATAAATTGTTTGGGGGAGCACTATCTACAAGTGGGAGATGGGGGGCTGTATGACACTGTCTACAAGGAGGAGGTGGGGGATTATGGCACTGTCTACAGGAGGGCTGTATGGCACGATCTACAGGGGGGCATTATCTACAAGGGGGGGCTGTGTGTGGCAGCCAGGGGAGGGGGGCATTATACTGTGTGGAGGCCACTAAGCGGACATTATACTGTGTAGGGGCACTACAGGGGGCAATATACTGTGTTTGGCACTTAGGGGGTATAATACTATGTTAGCACAATTAGAGGACAAAATACTGTGTCCTTGAAGGGGTTATAATATATTATTATATATTATTATTATTATTATACTGTATGGGGGCACTAAAGGGGCATTATACTGTGAGGCGGCGAAATACTTTTTTAATGGGCCTTTTTTTTTTCTGATGGGTCGGAGTGCCGAAAGATCATTTGGCAGGGAGTGCCATCAATCCTAAGGCCGGCCCTGGGGATGCTCTGTCACAAGATGTCTGTGCTATATATATATATATACATATATATATATATATATATATATATATATATATATATATATATATATGTGTGTATGTGGGGCCTAGTGGTTGTATTGTGGATTGCAGCCTGTCAAGACTTTTGCTAGCATGTCGCATTATCGTATTGAATTAGTTTCATGAGAAATTTAAGTCCTTAGCCGAATTCAAGCAAAGGTAAGGGTGGACACGTCTGTGTGCATAAAACATTGATCAGATCAAAATCTGTGTGTATATATATATATGAAATACATGGACAAAAGTATGTGCCCTAATTATTGAGTTTGGGCGTTTCAGCTACAGCAATTGCAAACAGGTGCATAAAATTAAGTACACAGCCATGTAATCATAGACAAACATTGCTAGTAACATGGCTTGTTCTGAATTTATACGTGGCAAAGTCATATGATGTCACCTTTTTCACAAGTTAGCTTGTGACATTTCTGATCTGCTAGATCTGCCCTGGTCACCTGTAAGTACTATTATTGTCAAGTGGAAGCATCTAGGAATAAAAACAGCTCAGGCATGAAGCAGTAGACTCCACAAACTCACCGAGCGGGGCCACCGAGTTCCGACATGTAAAAAGCGCCAATCCTCTCTTATATCACTCATTACAGAGCTCCAAACTGCCTCTGAAAGTGACATCAGCACAAGAACTGCGCATTCAGAGCATCTGCACAAAAGCCTAAGATCACCATGCACAATGCCAAGCGGCTGTTGGAGTTCTGTAAAGCACATTGCCACTCCACTCTGGAGTGATGGATTATGTCTCACTATCTGGCAGTCGGATGGAGGAATCAGGGTTTGGCAGATGTCAGGAGAAAACTACCTACCGAAATACATAGTGCCTACTGTAATATTTAGTGGAGGAGCAATAATGGTCTGTCCAACAGCTATAACTCAAGCTCGATCAAGGCACTGCAGTCTGCTTTTCAGGGTTTGTAATGGTCAGGTGTCCACATACTGTACTGTACTTTTGGAAAGTGTATCTCATATCTATATATTGTAAAGGATCTGCCAGACACAGCTTCTGTGTCGACGCCCGTGGTTAGTCAGTCTGCACCTGCTCCTAAGTCTGATAGAGTGACTCCTTCTTCTACCACTCAGGCTGGGAGGCTGAGGAGTGGGAGAGCCTATCACAGCCTGGCCAGACGGAGCTAGCTCCCGCCCTCTGTCTATTTATACCTTCATTTCCTGCTTCTCCTTTGCCTGTGATTCTGTTTGTTTCCTGGCTCTGCTGCTGCTGCTTGTACTATTTGTCCTCTGCTTCATTTTGACCATGGCTTTACTGACTACGCTCTTGCTCTGCGTTTGGTACCTCGTAGACTTCTGGTTTGACTCGGCTCGTTCACTACTCTTGTGGCTCACGGTGTTGCCGTGGGCATCTGCCCCTTTTCCCTTAGCTTCTTTGTACCCTTGTCTGTCTGTCTGTCGTGCACATAGTGAGAGTAGGGACCGTCGCCCAGTTGTACGCCGTCGCCTAGGACGGGCCATTGCAAGTAGGCAGGGACTGAGTGGCGGGTAGATTAGGGCTCACCTGTCTTCCGCCCTAGCCCGTCATTACATATATCTTCCTGTATTTATGTTGTGACTTGTAATAAATAGAGATGAGCGAACAGATTTGGCAGTAATCGAATTCGGTCCAAATATCACAAACGTTCCGGATTCACCGATTTCTAAAACTTTTGGGGTCGTGGTGCATGAATCTGCAAAAATACCATATTCACAGGGACGCATCGCTACGGAAGACATGGGCAGTGAGTATAGTATTTTTTTATTTTAGGGTTGGAATGACCCTATAGCCCTGCTTGACTCTCTGATGGTTTCTAGGACTGTATCCAACTTGGATAGAGTCCTAGAAGACATCAGAGTCAGACCGGGCAATCAGGGCACTTGCGATTCGTGGTAAATTTTTGTAGATTTAAATCGAATTTTGGGGCCAATTCAAACTAATTTCGCTCATCTTTAGTAATAATAAACTGATGGATTCATAGTGTTATACTTTGTTTTCCATGATAAACTCTGCTTCTTGTCAAGCTATATACAAACTATATAATTAGCACTTTCAGAATTTGTGACTCCCCAGGTACACAGATGTTACAGCCATGGCCATAAGCAGCAACACAGTTTTAAAAAAAAAAAACTACTACTATACTGCCATCTTGTGGCTGCTTCTGTAAGTGCAATTTAAAGGGACAGTATTAATAAAGTACATGTACAATACAACGAACATTTATGTATACCTTAAAGGGGTTGTCTCATCACAGAAGTCATAGGGGGAGTGACATCATCACACCCAAAATGTGACGCCATAGCTGGATGCTTTCTTTAAAGGAGTCGCACGTGCAAAATCCCTGTACTGGCCCTTTATTTAAACCTATGACATCATGAAAACACCTATCAAGTCATATTGGAGCTGATTTTGCAGAGAGAAGACAGACATTTCCCCTGCAGGACATATGGACAGAGGTTATCTATGGGTGACAACCACTTAACTAATGTAATAGATTTTTACAACACCCTTTACTGGTTAGGGCATTCTGACTTTTCAAGACAAAAAATAATTTAGGGATTTTATTATTTACAGAATAAGGTGAGAAATAATCACACAAATATTTTTTTATTGACTATTAAATGGATTGGCCGCTTTCTATTGACATTTTTAAGACATCCTAAGTTGCTGTGTTCTGCCATAGACAACTGTAATACCCCCATTACTTACCTCTGCACTTTATTTCAGGACCCCCTGTTCCCCCTGAAATGGATTAGTAAACACAGGATAGCTTTTAATATGGCGGCGGTCAGGTGATTTGGCCACGTGACCACCTCCCCAAATGCCTGCTGTACTGTTCCGGCACTGAATGCTTTTAGCGCATGTGCAGATACAGAATATTTTGCTGCCTGTATCTGCACATGCGCTGAACATGTTCAGTCACGGATCAGCCCCAACACAGAAGAGCAGGTAGCCGGGGAGGTGGTCACGCGGTCAAGTGTCGGCGTTTTAGAAATTACATTAGAAAGTGGCCAACACCTTTAGGTTACATGCACACGTTGCGTATTTTGCTGTGGAAAATACGCACCAAACCCGCAGCAAAACGCAGGAAATTTGCAGGTAAAGACCGCACCTAAATCGTGCGTTTTTCAGGTTTTGATGCATTTTTCTTCAGTGTTGGCATTTAGCAAAGCTTCACTAGAGCACAGCTTAACTAAAAAAAAGCCTAGAAGTCTCAGTATCTGTTTCATTAGAGACTGAGGCTTTGTCCATCCACCATACTTAACACTGCAACTCTGCTTGTTCAAATTGGCTGCAGTGTATAAGCTCAATACCACTGTAAGAGTGGGGAGAAGCCCCTCAGTGAAAATGCCACTGTTGCTTTAAGTGCATTATATTTATATTTGTTTAACTTCCTTCTCTTTCCTGGAGTAACACAGTTGGCAATCCTGGTGGTTCACTTTGTCTTTCGTGGTATGGTGCCAGAAGAAACGGCTATTTGCTATTATATTTTGCTGCGTGCCTCACACTGGGTGGTTATAAATGGCGGCTGTTCCCGCCAATCAGGGTTAAGTGAGCGGGCTACAGATATCATGGGGACTGCAGCTCTTGATCCTTTCCAGTAATCCTGGCAGGGACCGGTATAGAAACACAATACTGTAGAAAGGAAGAAAGATATTTTTCCTCTGTGCTGTCCCCAAATATTCTCTGGTTGATTTCTCAGTGTTGAAAAAAACATATTATTTGTGTTCAACAAATTTGTCAGGTCATTTGTCAGTTTAAAACACAATGACCTGGGTATACTGGTTACAAGTAAACTAAATGGAAGTACTCAATGTCAAGCAGCAGCTGCAAAAGCAAATAGGTTTGTAAAAAGAGAGAGAGAGAGATAAAAATGTGTGATCTAAATGTAATATTGCCCCCTATTAAGACCACATCTTGAATATGAAATCCAGTTAAGATAGGAGGTCTTTATTAAAATGAGTCTAGAAAAATTGGGCTTGTTTAGCTTGGAAAGGTGATCTTATTAAAGGGGCTTTACAGCCAGTAAAAAAATGTATGGCCTATCCTCAGGATAGGCCATCAATAGCTGATGAGTCTGGGTCCGACCACTGGTACCCCGCCGATCATCTGTTTTGATGAGCCTTTTCTCCAAATGAAGTGAATGGAAGAAGAAGGCTGCAATACCTTAACAGGTAACATGGGATCCAGAGTAGTGAATATATATACTGTGTGACTTCCGCAGTGTCCACTCCCTTAGAAACCAATGAAAATATAATGAAATAAAACAATAAAAATTGAGTGGGCATGTGCAGCGTTCATATATACTGTCAGGATGCAGACCTTTACAGTCCTAACAAGCTGAGAAGGAGTCTTCTCAGCTATGCTGCCATGCGACTGAAGTGGCTTTGCTCCTTCCCTGACAAGCAGAGCACAAAGCTATTTCTATTGACAGCTCTGCAGTGAACAGAGGATCACTATGCAGAGTCCTGGTTGTGGGGAGAGTGAATGAGCATGTGTGTACACCAGCACTCAGATCATTAGGTGGATGCGCAGTGCTATAAACCTTGAACACCAGGTGGCACCATACTATGTAAGTAAATGTCAACTCTTCACGGTTTTAACAGCATGTTTTATTTTTAAATCCATAAATGAACAAGATAATTATTAGTGGGATAACCCCTTTAAAGCTATCATATTTCGAATATCATATCAGGCAGATCTTCAAATGATGTCTTCTTTCAGTGATGTCATCAATTCTGCATGATGATGGTTCATGAGCCGGAGAAACTCTGTACAGCTTTCTTGTCCTTTGTTAAGGATCGTGCGTAAAGTTTTTCTGATCTGATCCTGGATAGTGCCAATTTTTATCATGTCGAGTTCCTCTTGTATGATTATACGTTTAGAGAAGAGGGCATCTAATACTTCACTGAGGTCAGGTTTGGCTTGAACAATCTTTGGTAAATTTAATATTAAAAAATCTGGAAAAAAAAAACAACAAAAACAAAAGTTATAAAACTTCTCATTCAAAACAGGTTTTTAAACTTGTAAACTAGACACAGAAATGGATTAAAAGTTTGTGAACTCTTCAAAGTCTTTGTTAAAAAAAATTCTGGTCAAAATTCCTACTAGCTTATTTACATTTCTATTGATAGCTGCTAGACTATTGGCTTTCGGTAGAGGTCCCTTCATTGGACAATTGGGGAGCCAAAGTAGACCAAATTTACTGATTTGAAGAAATTTTCCACTGGAAGAATCATACAAGAGGTGCCTTCTTGAAGACTTGGCTTCCTTGGAAAGCGCATAGAAACTTTCTAGGATTTTTGTTTAAACCCCTGAAATGAGTTTGCTTTCGGATTTGTTTTTTATACTCCTTTCTACACACTATTCTTTATGTTCTTTTTTTGGAAATGTGATGGTATCTCTTATGCTTTGATAACGTATACCAAGCAATTTTGTTTTTCTTTGATTTGTTCTTATTTCGTTTTTGTTGTCTATGTGCAAACTTTAATTTAAAAAAATATATATTAAAAAAAAAAAAGCCTGGTCATTAGAAGTCTGTGAGGAGGCTTCTGGGGACCACACAAAATGTTAATGCTCATGGAAAAGATCTGCAACTATTGGTTCCATCAAAACAACGCAACCCTGTCACAACGGTGACCAACGGAAACCATTAACGTTACCGTCACCATTGAGATTAATGGTGAAGGAAACGGAAGCTAAGGTTTCCGTTTGCCTTTCCGTTGAGGGGTTAACCTGATGGAACCTCCGACAGAACTCCTCAATGGAAGGCCAACGCTATTGTGAACAGGCCCTTATACAGTATTTATATATAAGATGGTACTCAAATGTGAACATACGTTTTCAATGAGGACATATATCCTTTTATAAGGTATTTAATTTGTTGGGTTTTGTGTCTTTCTGACTTGACAGTTATGAATAGAGGTCTGATAACATTTTAGGTCAAATGTATGCAAAAATTAAGAAAATTCTAAAAAGACTTCAAAAACTTTCTTACACTACTAGGTGTCACGGCATGTAAGCGGCTGTATGAATAGAAGTCAGGAGCTTTAGCTACAGATACCTGGCATTGAGATTGAGCTTTTAGTCTATGACGAGATCTTTTTAAACAGTTGCACAGGCATCGGTAAAATGTGGAACCAAATCAAATGTTTACCTGCTGCATCTTTAATGTCTTGGCTGGAGGTCTCAGGGTTAACAGTTCTACTATGGATCTAAAAAGAATCAGAATGATCAGATTTATTATTTAAAAACTAATGCAGAAGTCCTGAAGTCAATTCCACCCATTCTGTCCTATGCGCTACTTTTCTTTACAGCCTGTATAAGGCTAGCCATACGCGTGAGCGGTTGTAACCCCCCTTCATAAACATGCATGCTCCGATTGGCCAGGCTTGCATGTAAATTGCCATAGGGAAAAGGAGATAAGCCTCTGCTAGACCCCTCTGGTAAATGATTATGTCCAAGGACAACAAAGGACCAACCCAACATACACAATGCATGTTTTGCCCAACGTCTGCCATCTGGCTACCCATATACAAGTTAGATTGGCAGGTGATTCTGCCATAATCAGTAGGCCAACATTTATCTAGGGTGCATGGCCAGCCTAAAGAGTGACCGCTCTACCATTTTCAGGACAGATGAATCAACTCTTTGTAGTCAGTCTTTACATTGAATAACTTCTTGTGCTTGTACAATAGGAGGGGTGGTTACTATTAATGGCAATCAGATGAAATTCCTGTATTACCCATCCATAACATGTTCTCATATGAGAACCATAATGATGATGGCTAACAGAAAACATGTAGTGTACCCATAATGAACAGTTAATACTGCACTAGGTTGCACTGTATATACATGACTTTCGAAATTCAGGACTAAAGTGTGGTAGAGGGATTGAGTTGGAATTTCATGGGTGAAATTATAATTTAAAGGGAAAAATCAGCCAAAAATGTAACTTTTAATATGTCATATCACGTCAGTACAATACATCATTAGGGTATAGGAATCAGAACACAAAGCCTATATGTCCTGAATGACTCTGCTCTGGAGGACCTGGTTGGTCAATGCATTACATGGTCAGGTCACTATATAAAATGGGTTTGTCTTAAAGGGGTTGTCCGGGCACGGGGTGTTTTTTTATATACTGACGACCTATAGGATAGGTCATCGGTATATGATCGGTGGGTGTCTGACACCAGTACTCCGCACAGAACAGCTACTCCGGCTGCCTCCGGACACCAGTTGGTGTCGGTAGCAGATCGCTCCCTACACTGTATAGCGGTCGTGTTGTAGCTATGCTCTTATTCACTTGAATAGGAGAAGTGCTGCAGTACTGCAGAACGGCCACTATTCTGTTACCAGAGCCATCTTCTACCGATACCAACCACTGCATAACATCCGATGCCCGTAGTTAGCCGGAACAGCTGATTGGTGAGGGGTCCGGGTGTCAGACCCCCACTGATCATAAACTGATGACCTAAACAACTCCATTAAGCAAAGCGCAATTTACAATGTAATTCTGTTATTGGAATTGATCCCTTAAAAGGTCTCTCCCCTTTGGACAATTCCGACTTGTTAGAAGTATCCCATGACTCTAACAAAATATCACCCCCCCCCCCCAGTGATCAGCTGTAATCTGTGTAAAAACCTAGTAGTAAGTGTTCAATTTCACTGCAGCGCCACCACAGGGGAAACAAAGCATTACACGGTGCCCATTTTATTAAACTTGCTGTTTGAGTAATGCAGGACAGGGCAGGTCCTCCAGACTGATAGACACTCTTTGTAACCGCTCTCCAATCTGGCCAAGAGACGGTCCTGAACAGGGGACCCCCATGTATTAACCCAGAATTCCCTGATAGGGTATATTAAGATGGGTTTTCTAAACTGGACAACCTCTTTAAGAGAGGGTGCCCAAAATAAAAGCATTTATGACTTTCCTGCTCAATGATAAGATTATAAAGGAAGCAATGTATTAACAGAAGCATATTAGGAAATAGTTGCACTAACTGGAAGTCTGTAAGTACCGTAAGATGCAACATATTTATTTTCCCGTGGCTTACATCTTTGTCCCCATTATACATAAAATCCTTCAAACTTACTTCTTCACTTTTGGTTTGTTGTAGAAGTTTTATGAAATTTCTTATATTGAGGGTATTGCTATTATCTAGGCAAGAAACATTAGATATTGGTTATTTCGGACATATAAATGACACTGATAAATAATGAGAATCAGTGATACATCTTTAATCACAGACCTGAATTAGAAGGCATAGGATTCAAGCCTATGCCACCATCGGGATTGCCTGAAATCTGTAGGAACAATCCAAAAACGGTTTACAAGGAGAAGAAAATTAAACAAAAATAAATATTTATTTTTGACAAATGAGAACACGCAGGTTGAAAGCTTTTAGTGCAGCAGCCGTTTACTAAAGACATATAAAACAGGCAGAGCCCATCAATATGAGTATTTCTTCTATAAGCTTTTTTTTTTTTAAAAGTATACCTTTGGTATACATGTTTTTTTTCAATTATTTTGTATTTAATGTATTGAAAGCATGGTAGACTGTGCTTCTCAATACAGTTAATGCAAAATCATGCAACTGTATTTTGGCCAAATGTATGCTGAAATGCCACTTTCTCATTATAGCCTATGAGCACGTTAGTTGTAGCCTAATATTATATTTTTTTTATTTAACACATAATGAACAAAAAGGTACATGGATTGAGCCTCCCTTTAACCCCTTAAGGACACGGCCAATTTTAGCCTTGAGGACAGAGCAATTTTTTTTAAATTTCCCTCTTTGCATCCCGACGCTCATAACGCTTTTATATTTTGTACGACGTAGTTGTATGAGACTTTGTTTTTTGCGGGACGAGTTGTACTTTATGTACGTACCATTTTTTGGTACAAATACATTATCGTTTAATTTCTATAAATTTTTAATTAGATTAAAATGCAGAAAAAAAGCAGTTGTGCAGCAGTTTTAATATTTTTTTTTTTACACCATACACCGATCATCATAAATAATGTTATACATTTGTTGTACAGGTTGTTACGGTCGTGGCGATACCAAATATGTCTATATTATTTCATGTTTTGGGACTTATATTTTAAAAAGTTGATTTATTATAAAAAATGTATGTTTCTGTGTATTTTATTTACTTTTTATTTATTTATTTACCATTACTTTTTTTTTACATTCATTTAACTTTTTTTTTTAATCCCATAAAGGGATTTATCATTTTGATTTTTATTTTGTAACTGCAATGTACTGGCATAGATCTATATGCCAGTACATTAGCCTGTTACTGATCGTACACAGGCAGTTGTTAGGGCATACCTCAGTATGCCCTAACAACAGGAAATATGTTCAGACAGCCCTGGGGTCCTTCACTGGACCCTGGGCTGTCTGGCCATACGAGTTGTGGGCTTTGATCGCGTCACAGTTATTTTCTGTGACGCGATCAATGTGCAGTCCCCTCTCCTTGAACGCCGCGATCAGCTGTCATCGCGGCGTTCAAAGGGTTAACAGCGGAGAGAAGATGTTTCTCTCCTCTCCGCTGTCAGAGCGGGGTCGTGGCTGTGTATTACAGCCGTTGCCCCGCTCTCGATCGCACACACAGAGACGGCACAGACGGCTGTCACACAGGACGAGTATGCTCGTCCTAATGCGCGAATTGCTCGCTGCTCAGGACGAGCATACTCGTCCTGTGTCGGCAACCAGTTAAAGGTTATGCCAACCTTTGGAGTCAATTAGTCTTGATAAAAAAATGTCCTACCGGTTTGTGTCTACAGCTCCTATGCAGACCTCTGCATCTCCATGGCAACAGACTACAAACTGTGTAGTCTTATCCTGCAGTCATACTCTCTTCCATCTGTCCCCTACGTCTTTCTATCCTACTAAATTTATATTAGCAAGAAGTAGAGGACGAGTGGAAGGGAGTATGACTGCAGAATTAGACTACACAAGGTTTGTTTGCAGTCTGTTACCATGGAAATACAAAGGTCTGTTTAGGAGCTGTTGACACAAAATTGTAAAATATTTGTAATCAAGACTTCATTTTAGATGCATTGAAACGATAAAAGAAATAAGACATGATGTGAGATAGATCATATGACAAAGATCATGACATTTCTGTAAAGTTATACCCTATACCTGAGACTGTGACATGATATGTTCTTTGAGTTGATCCAAAACCTTCAAAATGTCATTGTTAATCTCACCAGAGTAGGCCACATTCATCTCATTGGTCCGTTTAATAATGGCTGTAATATAGACAGAAACAATAGGATTATATTTATTAGTCAAGACATACAGATATTGTATAACAATCATCTAGATATAAAATATGATGATAATAAAAACATATCTGCTTTGCTCCAAAAAGAGCACCACACCGACCCATTTGCTTCAACGGAACGGAGCAGCGATACCCCACAACATACGAACCTGTGTAGAGCTTTTTATGATCCTAGACAACATAATGAAGGCTAATAAATTTGCTCATACACCGTCACATTGACCTCTTTGATACTTCCTCTACTAGGTCGAAAGAAGCCTTATCTGTTACGGATATGGCTTTCTGTAGTGATGGCCAAATGTGATAGAGACAGACGAGAGTGGTCTATACAGGTGTTAAACGCTACATCTGTCTAGGCAGAATAAACACCATTGTTACAATAGTCATGGCTGTGTTACCCAGACGTCAAACTATTGGATCTTCCATGCTGGCAAACCACACATGAACAAAGTTCATGAAAGTGAACCTAAAATAACTATTATAGGGTTTATCCAGTTTGGACATCCCCTTACTAGGACCCCAACAATGAACTAATCAATCAATGGGCCATCCGTGTAATGCATGGAGGAACTGGGTCCCCCAGGAAGCACTTTACAGTGGCTCTCCATAAGAGTGTAGCTATAGGGGGTGATGAGAAATCAGCCTTGCAATGGTGCCTGATGGCTTTTGAGCCACATAAGAAGACACCAGTGCAATAAATTGTAGGTGGGGGACCCTGTTACAGATTCTGCATTGGCGACTCAGGACTTTTAAGTTACAACTCTAAGACCCCCCCCCCCCTTTCTTTGTCATGTCCATATGCTTTATTACAACATATGGATATTGTCTATGGTAGACAACCCTTTTAATTCATCAAACTCCAGTAAAGGACCAGCTGTTGAAGAGGTAAATCATTACCAGAGAAGATGGGTCTTTTACCAGGTACAACATCCCAACACTCCTGCATCAACCGTATAGCTTCAGAAACCATCTTCTGATTTATCCATTGGTTGACCAGGTTCATCTCAGGTCGTTGGTTCTGGTTTTGCTGAAAAATCAGCATAACCATTTCTCCGTTTACATCTAAAACATCATAGATAAATGTTTTAATATACTGTCAAACTTACGAACTAAAGATATAGCCTCTAAGATGCTTCCAAGATTACCTGAGGTTGGAAACAAAATTGAGTCCAAAGTTCTTATCAAGTAAACCCAGAGAGGAAAAACCTCACATATCAGAAGTTGCATTCCTAGGTTCTGCGTCCGGTGACCTTGGCATCTCATTTCAAGAGCACTCATAGGTTTCTGTAACTTCCAATGGTTTCAGTGAAGAGATGTCTTGTCTATGTAATCATTCGTTCACCAGTGCTAATTTTAATAAGGGGAATGGGTAAGGGGTAACAAAGGACAATGGCGTTGCCGTCTCCCAAACTCCCACAGATGTATTATTTTTGACGTGTCTGATTGAGGCTACAGTAAAGATATATTCTAGCCATAAAACTGTAAAAGGGGAACATTGAAAATGTAAGAGTCACCATGACGATCAAACAGTCATTCATGAATACTCTCTGAATTTGCACTGACTCTGGAAAACCCCAATGAGATGACAAGTCTTCTCCAGATGCAGATGACGTTGAGTAATTGTTATAAACTGATGCAATAGAGATAGAAGAGGAACATAAAGAAAGAGTGTAGAAAAATCCAAAGTTTCCAGCACCTGCAGATGAACAATGTTTACACATGGAGAATAAGTATACTGAAAGAAGAAAGAAAAGGTAAAAGAAAGTCATAAACCAGTCGGAGACCTACCTTTATAGGGCTCCTGACCAGATAAGACCCACCAGGTCAAGATTGCAAAACTGCAACATTTTGGTAAAGCGTTAATGACATAGGAAATTACTGCAAACACAAAACTACAATAAGTGTTTTTTGTAAAGTCTGCGTATTTTAAAGATTTGTCTTTCCAACTTGGTCTGCAAGAGGAA
The DNA here is from genome assembly GCF_050947455.1 of Rhinoderma darwinii. Taxonomy (NCBI): domain Eukaryota; kingdom Metazoa; phylum Chordata; class Amphibia; order Anura; family Rhinodermatidae; genus Rhinoderma; species Rhinoderma darwinii. Next base: position 11,512,246 of record NC_134698.1, on the reverse strand, counting down.
TTACTGTGCGTTGTAGAGCCTAGGTTCTCAACTTGTGGTAGGTGTATCCCAGGGGGTACATGCCATGTCTCTTGGCGGTACTGGCACTGTCCCCACGTAACTAGAAATTAAACAAGGGGAGGAAATCTCCAGTTCACCAGTACAACGCCTGCCACTCCAGCTTCGCTCGGATCTCAGCGACGGTCCACGGTAGAGAGCAAATCATGATATCATGATAGCCATGACTAAGAACACTTGAGGTGTTCGAAACGCGTAGGCTCAGAATACCTACTCACAACTGCCTTGTCACCACGTCTGCTTGCACGTCCGATTTTATACTTTTTGATACTGAATAAATATAGGAATATATTCCTTTTTAAAACACTCCTACAGCGCTGGATCAAGTTTTTCCTTTTCCATTCACTGTCCGCACGCTTTGCTTTTTCAGCAAATGATCATAGCCTTGGGGATAGATTGATGTAATTTGTTTAAGGTGGTCATACACCTTTTAGCGGTTTGGCCAACAGCTATTCCTCTCAACCGCTCCGGTACTCATGCACTGCCGACGTTCATATAATATGCATGGGCACCTTTAGGAAAGTTGAGAAACACTGCTGTAATCTATGATCTGCGGGAGTTAAGCTGGTCATAGACATGAATGAATTGTTGACTGAAAGATCTTTCAGACAACAAAACCGGTGTAAGCTAAAAATGGAGCCAACCAATCAGGTTGCAGCTTTCATTTAAAAAATGGCCCCTGAAAAATGGTTGCTGTGGATAACTGCTCCACTTTTCCTTTGCACCAGTTTCGTCTTATCTTTACCTAGGTCTATAGCGCAGACCCCTAGAATTTTGGCACAATTCTACTCTAATAGCTTAACCATTATAATCAGTGCATAGACACCCGATCAAAATGTATATCAATAATAATCGAAAAAAAATAAAGTGTGAATTTATGTCATATTTGCAATGTTGTTAGAATGAAGTCTGCCATGGACGATCGGCTGAAAATTATATCTTCTGATAGGGGGATGAGCCGCTGCTAAACATCTTATCTTCCCAGGTTGTTGGCAGAATCTACCAAAATCATCAAGTTCAGTCTTCTTTACGCTAACGTGTATGGCCAGTTTTAGGCCCTATTCACATTAGCATTAGACTACATTGATCATCAGCATAAATATTAAAACATTACATGGATATATCCAGAAGAACACAATTGGCATACATTTGCCCTATAGAAAATTACAGTATACAATTCTGTACCATTTTTGGTATACAAACATATACGTCAGACATATGGTCCAAATGCGATGTGAACAAAGCCTTAAAATTTAGTTTGCTTGTCCACCCCAAACTACAAAAAGGTAAATATACATTAAACCACTGTCTGAAATAGAGAAGATCTGACTTCTTACAAACAAGAAAAGATCGATAAGAATTACCATCAACCTACCCATAAAGCTTACATCAGGGTGGAATTGATAGCGCTGGGATCTAGATGTAAAAAACAGTACTCGGCCGAACTTAACTCTATTTTAGCACAAATTGCAGCTATGGAGTTGATAAGTAAAGGCACTGAATCTGCCTCTACCCAACAATCCCTCCCTGAGCTTAGGAACAAACTTAAAAATGTGCTTAATATACGATCCGCCAGGTCATATCAAAGGAGCGCTTTCAAATTCTAAGCTCATGGAGACAGGGGCTCTAAAGTTATGTCTGCACTTCTCGGGAGACGTAAAGACCTCTCTTTCATTCATGAAATCAGAAAAAGTTCTGGTTCCCTGACTGCTACTATTGAAGGAATAACCAAGGAATTTTTACTCGGCTTTGTATGGCCTGTCGGGTCACCCAGATGCAGAACAGTTGACCACTGATTTTCTAGACTCCATTTCGCTTCCAACTTTGACCTCTACAGGCAAACAATCACTTTTAGAGCCCTTCACTCATGCCGAAATTTTACGAGTTCTTAATACCATCTCTAATGGCAAAAGTCCAGGTCCTGACGGCTTTCCCATAAGCTATTACAAAAAATTTAGCCAAATCCTTTTACCTAAATTTTTAGTTTTGTGCAACGACCTCCTGAAAGGGGCTCACTTCCCGCCTCAAACTCTGGAGGCGCATATCACACTGATACCTAAAGAAGGTAAAGATGTTACACAATGTAGCAGTTACCGTCCGATCTCCCTTCTCAATTCAGACATTAAGTGGTGGGCCAAACTCCTTGCTAACATGATGAAACCTCTGTTAACTAAGATTATTTCTCCTGAACAGGTTGGGTTTGTTCCATCTAGGGAAGGTAAACATAACACCACCAGGCTCATTAATATTATACATTATGCTAAATTAAAAAAGATCCCGTTGGTGTTGTTAAGAACTGATGCGGAAAAAGCATTTGATAGGGTCCGGTGGTCTTATATGCACGCAACGCTTCTTAAATTTGGTTTCCCCACTCCATTCATTGCTGAATTTTTTCCCTACACACCTCACCTAGTGCGAGACTGCGTCTGAACGGTACCCTTTCCCCTTCCTTCAATATAACAAATGGGACGGGGCAGGGCTGCCCCCTTTCTCCGGCATTATTTATACTCACAATAGAAACATTGATTCAAAAGATTGTCCAAACGGACTCTATCCAAGGGTTCAAACTGGGGGGTTTTACATATTCGACGGCCGCCTTTGCTGACGATCTGTTGGTATTGATTACTAACCCCAGGCAAGCGTTCCCAAGCGTATTGCACATATTTGAATACTTTGGATGGATATCCAACTTTAAAATCAATTATGATAAGTCGGAAATACTTAAATATCACTATTGCTGCCCGAGACGTTCCTGAACTTAAAACATTAGCTCCTTAGGCCTTTGGGTACGGCTTCACTCCCGTACTCAGCTCTTTGCTCTCAGATATACCCGGCAACGCTACAAACTTTTTGCAAAAGCTGCATTTGGATGACCTAGTGAAGGAATTCCTACATAGATTTCCGACGTTGCCAGAACCATTCTGGATAGAGACCTTTTTATTGCTACCCTCTTTACCTAGACGCCTGCTTTCCAAAATTGACTCGGAACTTCTACATGATAGAACTCCGATAACACCCAGCTATCTTTTTGCATGGGAAACAGAACTTCACACCACATTTACTAAAGAACAGACTACTAGGATATTAAAACACTCCCACGGCTTCTCTAGGTGCATTAAAATTCAAGAGAATTCGTTCAAGACTTTTACTAGGTGGTATGGGACCCCCGTTTTTCTAGATGGAATTAATCTCGTTGGGTCGGACGAATGCTGGCGTTGTCATAACCAAAAGGGGACCATGATACATTTATGGTGGGATTGTTCTCTTATCCAAGGAAGTAGCTCATACTATACATACAGTCTCTGGATTTAGTTTATCATTAAATGCCCTTCTGGTGCTTCTTTGGGAGCCTTCTGGAGATTTCATCCCCAAAAAACATGACCTTACCACTCATATGCGAACTGCGGCAAAACTGATTATACCTCTTCACTGGAGATCTACAAACACACCCACTGTACAGCAATGGTTTGGAAAATTGGACTCCATTTGTAGAATGGAAGAGTTACTTGGGTGGGAACTTAGGCGTCATGATAGATATCTGAAGACCTGGCTACCATGGTTAGATTTTAGAAGGACCCATTGAGCATATTAATATCTCATGTATTCGCTAAAAGGCAGAAGATATTTGGTTTAACTTCTTTTCATATTTTCTGACTAGTGTGGAATTCATTGTTTGTGTATAGTTCATATATGTAATTATTTCTTATTACATTTCAATATGTAAGTCTGATATGTAAGGGTATGTTCACACGACAGCGTCCGTAACGGCTGAAATTACGGGGCTGTTTTCTGAAGAAAACATCCCCGTAATTTCAGCCGTAACGGCATGTGCAGGCGCTTGAACGCCGCGTCCATTTGGAGTCAATGAATAACGGCTCCAATTACGCCCCAAGAAGTGACAGGTCACTTCTTTGATGCGGGCGTCTATTTACGCGCCGTCATTTGACAGCGGCGCGTAAATATACGCCTCGTGTGAACAGACAAACGTCAGCCCATTGCTTTCAATGGGCAGATGTTTGTCAACGCTTTCAAGCCGCATTTTTCGGACGTAATTCGGGGCAAAAACGCCCGAATTACGTCCGTAATTAGTGTGTGTGAACATGCCCTAAGTGTCCCATGTGAATGTTATGACTTTACTTGAGCTTATGTGAAAACTTAATAAATAAGAGATTTTCAAAAAAAGAATTACCATCAACCTCACCTATAAACATCAAACTCTTTTGTAGGCTTGTAATTGGGGGATATTAGGGCTTCAGGTGGCATGTAAGACACTGTGCCCGCCATAGACCGACTCAATGAGACTGATGTTTCGTTTTTGGCCAGTCCAAAATCTGTTAGCTGCAATGAGAAGAGGCTTAGAACATCTGACCACAAGGATAGCGGTCCTAAATGCATATTTATTTCCTGAACATCTATCTGCCACACAGGTTGGCGTTTATCACCATATATGCCATCGGATCCATATGTTTTGTCTTACGGGCTGCACTGCAGTTTGCTCTGAAGGTCAAAAAGTGACTATATACTCTAATTTTGAAGAGAACTAATATCGAATATGGGTTAGGGATGCACGATGCATCGATACTTCGATACTGTTTCGATACTCTGTATCCACAAACGGTTCGATACCGTTATTTCATGTATTTCGATACTTAGCTGTGCGGATGCACAGCTCAGTATAGTAACACATAAATGTATGAGAGCGCGGCTGCGGCTGTGTAATACAGCCATTGCCCCGCTCCTGAGTCCTGACATGTGCGCGCGGTCAGGGTGATTTGATGCGGCCGGCGTTGCACTAATGAGCGGCGGCACTGAAGACTGAACATGGCAGGCGCACTGCAAAACACCCCCCTGTTCTGTCCTCAGTGCCTGCGCCGCAGCTTATTCTAGTGCAGCGCCGGCCACATCACCTCATGCTGACCGCGCGCGCACTTGTTGTCAGCAGCGGGGCAATGGCTGTATTACACAGCCGCAGCCCCGCTCTATAACGGCAGAGATCAGAGAAACCTCTCATCTCCGCTGCTATTCCCCTGAATGCTGCGATCAAACTGGACTGCAACATTCAAGAGAAAGTGAGAAGGGGGGATGCCCCTTGGATCGCGTCACAGAAATTCCCTGTGACGCGATTGAGGGACATACCATATATGGGCAGACAGCCCAGGGTCCATTGAAGGACCCCAGGGCTGTCCTACCATATTTCCTGTTGTTAGGGCATACTTAGGTATGTCCTAACAACTGCCTGTGTACTATCAGTACACAGGCTAATGTACTGGCATATAGATATATGCCTGTGTGCTATCAGTATATAGATATATGCCTGTGTACTATCAGTATATAGATCTATGCCTGTGTGCTATCAGTATATAGATATATGCCTGTGTACTATCAGTATATAGATATATACCAGCACATTAAAGTTTAAAAACAAAAGTAATGTTAAATAAAAAAATACACATACACCTTTTTTACAATAAACATTAAAATAAGTCTCAATACATAAAATATACACATAATCGGTATTGGCGCGGCCGTAATAACCTGCACAACAATTTTTTTGCATCATCTATGATGTGTACGCTGTAAAAAAATAAAATAAAAACTGCTTTCTATCACTTATTGTGGGGCACGAGGTGTGATGATGAATTTAACCTCCATGTGCCTCACATTAATAGTAATTAACCCCCTCATGTACCTTACACATTAAACCATTATGACTGAGAAACATGGGGTTAATTACTATTAATGTGAGGCAAACGGAGGTTAAATTCATCATCACACCTCGCGCCTCACATCAGAAAACGGAAGAACTTTTTTTTTTATTACTGTTGGCAAAGTATCGAATTGGTATCGAAATCGCAATACTAAATGAAGTATCGGTATCGAAGTCCAAATTCTGGTTTCGTGACATCCCTAATATGGGTTGTTGTTGTGTGTGTATACATGGTGCAATATTAGGTTAAAGGTGTCTTCCCAGAATCGACAATTATTACCTATCCACAGGATAGGTGATAACTGTCTGATCGCTGGGGCCCCACTGCTAGACCTCCACCGAACGAGATCCCGAACCCTTGTTCCTCCCCAATGCATCCCTCGCAGTCCGGTGGAACATGAATGAAGTGGCAGTCGAGCATGCGCCCGCCAACTCCATTTAATGTCTATGAGAATGAAGGAAAAAGCCGAGCGCTGAACTCGGCTGTTTATGTTATTCCCATAGACTTTGAATAGTGTGAAAGGCGCATGCTCGACAACCTCTCCATTCAAGGTCCTCCTCACTGCGGTTGAGCAGTGAGGAGGAACAGGGAGTTTGGGAACCCCGTTCTCACGAACGGTGGAGGTGTCAGTGGTGTGGCCGATAATGATAAGACAATTATCAACTGACCTGTGGATAGGTGATCATTTTTAATTCTAATACAACCCCTTTAAATTTCCAAATACTGTCTACAATATTAAATCTTAAAACCCAAGTTATGATCAAACCTGACACATTAATGTTCCTAAGGGCAATTAGGCTATGGGGTTTATTCAGTAGTTTTAAACCGGGTTTAAAACAGCCCTAAGGCTTGCTTCACACGGCCGCGTTCGGGCCGCACAATACGAAGCGTATGTCAGCCAAATTTCTCAGACCGAACACAGTTCAGGGAGTTGGACTCCTAGCATCATGGTCATCCATGATGCTCTGAGTCACTGGCTCCCGGCGGGAATACTGTCCCATACTAAAAACATGATTACAGTACAGGACAGTATTCCCATGGAAAGGCGGGTACTCCTAGCCTCAAAGATAACTATGATGCTAAGAATCCTGCTCCCTGAATGGTGTTTGATCCGGCAAATATGGCCGACATACGGTCATGTGAAGCAAGCCTTAAAAGGAGGCACCAGTAATACATTTCCACGCTGATGTGTGATTTGTCCAAGTCGGTCTTAGGCCTCGTTCACACGATTGTTTTTGCATTCTGATTCGAATGCTTTTTCAGCAATGGAATCAGCGTGGAAAGGTTAAGAACACCTCTTTTGGGATCTTTCACACTTCTTATTTAGCCCTGATGTACACCACCAATAGTAAATCATTAGTAAGGGGAAAAGGGAATGTGGAAAATAAAAAAAGAATGACAAGAAGTGGTTGGATCATATAGATCTCTTATTAGAAAACCGACACTAGTGGGTATAAATTACCTAAGGGGGAGTTCACACTGAGTTTTTTTAATAGTTTTTGGCGCGGAAACCATGCCGCAAAACGCGCCAAAAAAGCCTTGCATTGATTTCAATGGGAGGTGGAGGCGGGTTTTACCCACGAGCGGTAAAACCGTCTCGTGGGAGAAAGAAGGGACATGCCCTATCTTTGGGCGTTTACGCCTCTGACCTCCCATTGGCATCAATGGGAGGCAGAGAAAGCGTATTTCGCAGAGTTTTATGCCCGCGGCGCTCAATGGCCGAGGGCGAAAAACGCAGCAAAAATCGGCGTGCAGGCAGGGGAAAATCTGCCTCAAAATTGCAAACTGAATTTTGAGGCATATTTTGCGCCTGCAAAAAACTCAGTGTGAACCCAGCCTAACAGGGATAAGGTGACCAGCGGCGAGAAGAAGCTAGGTGACGTCAGCGAAACGCGCATCGGGATGAGCCTGGCTCTAGTTAAGGGACAGTACAATTGAGGAAAGGTAGAGGACAATCATTGCTACGTACTCTTAACACACACAGGCGTTGGTACGCGATCGTTGCGGGAGACCAGTAGCGGTGTTTGACACCACTCTCACTGCATCTCCTGCGAGTGTGCCAGCTGTTTAAGCTTACAGCTGCATACGGACACGCTCGCCCATTGCGACCGCAGAGATAGATAGAGGCAGGCTTGATCACCGCTGCTCAAGCTCTTGTCAGCTGCTGGGTTCAGAGCTGGGCATTAGCAAGCTTGCTTCTGCGACTGCCGAGGAAGAGAGCAACAGAGAAGATCGCTGCTGCTCTGACGCATTTGCCCAAGTGTGTGGTAACGGTTTGAGACTGCAGCCGGGCACCACTCATAGCACGGAGCTCTGTTTTCCGGACTCACGGTGCACTGTGAGCAGGTCCTTCTGAGCCTTCGTGCTGCTCGTAAAGTGCACTCCTATAGAAGTACAATATAGCAACTTTTTTACGGTCTGCGATTCATTTGCCGGAGGCAAGTCACCAACGGGACTGTCTAGCAATACAGTATACAACCGAAACTCAAACACAAGAGCAGGTTGATCTGTCAGTTGGAGATACATCAAATGTGTTTAAACAGTAAGGCCCCATGCACACGAGCGTATTTTTCATCCGTAATTACGGACCCATTAATTTTGGGCTACGGGCACCTTTCCCTATTTTTAGATGGGTGTCCGTACCGTAGAAATGATAGAACATGTTCTTTTTTTTATCGTAATTATGGCACGGACTCTCCATAGAAGTCTATGGGCGCTTCCATAATTACGGACGGCTACGAATGTGCATCCATTTGAGTCCATAATTACAGAAGCGTTGCTAAGCAATGCCAGGGGATTACCCTAGATTCCTCCCCGTTTTTCAGTGCATCCGTAAATACGGATGCATTACGGATGCAGTACGGACCGTATTTATGAACATCCTTGCGGATGATTTACGGATGACTATAAGGTCTCATGCACACGAACGTATTTTTGCGGCCGCAATTCACCCGCGGCCCCATTTATTCCAATGGGCCAATGCACACGACCATGATTTCCACGGTCCGTGCATGGTCCAGGCTCATAGAAATTAATGCACGCGGCCATCTGCACGGCCCGAGATTTGTGGGCGGCCCGCGGGTGACCACTCACCCTATCCCTGTTAGATAATCCATACCCACTAGTGCCGGTTTTCTAATAAGAGATCTATATGATCCAACCACTTCTTGCCCTTCTTTTTCACATTCCATATTCCCCTTACTAATGAATCAGCATGGAAAACTTCTCTTTTTTGCCTCCCATTGTTTTCAATGGGAATCTGCACTGTAGTTCACATGGTTCTAAAAAAAAATTAAAAAAAATTAAAAAAATAAAAGCCTCCTGACCTATCTAGGTGTTGAATCTGCCCAAAAATTCCCATTGAAATGAAAGGGAAGTTACGCGTTGTTCTATGCGCTGAAAAGTGTCTGATTTCCCCACCTTAACTTAACACAGTGTGAACATACTCTTAAACTATTATGAAGTTGTACTGTAAAAAAACAGATGACCTCACGCCGTGACTTTATCGTTAATACAGATTAAGAGGTACACGTTGTATTGGAGAGCAATTACACACTGACCTGGACGTCTAAGGACTTGCTTAATAAAACATTTTGGGGCTTCAGATCACGGTGGATAATCGGTGGCATAAGAACGTGGTGGAGATAATTCATACCCATTGCCACTTGGTGAAGAATCTGAAACTTCAATGCCCATGGTACGTTTTTAATGCGATCAAAAAGAGTGTAAACAGAACCGTAGGGCATGTACTCCATGACCAGGCCATATTTACACGTTGTTCTCCCTTCTATCTCGTATAAGCCAAGCAGACGTAGGACATAAGTGTAATTTGCTCTGGACATCATGTCTCTTTCTTTCATGAGGCTGTCAAAATCGACACTAAAGTAGAAAAATCACAGAAGTATATTAGACGCCGTTCACATCTGCGTCGGAGGCTGCATCGCAGATTGCATCAAATTTGGCGCAGCGCTATTCTTCCGGTCAAAAGGACAGACACCACAGCAGAACCTGGCAGACCTCATTGCGAGAGCCCCTCCCATATATACAGAGCACGCAAAACTACGAGTCCGCTGTATTCTGTGAGAGGCTTTATTAGCCAAATGGCACAATATTTATTTTTTTTGCGCCATTTGGACTAACAGTAGAGCAGACCTGTCCCTGTAAACAGGGCAGCATATTCTGAAAAAAAAAGTAAGCGCTTGTAATTGAACCCTTAGGCCTTGTTCAGACAGCGCTAAAAAAAAAGGCAACGTGTAAACGCGTCAAAAATGCCTGTGTTTTTGCAAAACGCTTTTTAAAAGTACAGCCGTTTTTTGCCACGATTTTTGATGCGTTTTCGGCGCATTTTATGGGCGCGTAATTAGGACTCCCGTTGACTATGGGAATTAGGCGCAATTCCGGCACATTTTACGCACCAGGAATTGACCTGATGCTTCTTTTTTTACACTACACGTTTTTTTAAACATGCGTGCGTAAAAAAACGCATTGTACGCACGTTTTTCCATTGATGTCAATGGGAAGCTTAAAGCATGCATAAACCGCGTCAAAAACACGTCACAAGACCTAACTCCCACCTCAATGGAATTTTTTATTGCTCTGAACTGGACATAACATTGTACAATAAAGGAAAATTAAAGTGGCAACATTTCAAGTTTACCTAAAGGAGCTTTCCAGTCATAAGAAATTGATGGCCTATCCTCAGGATAGGCCATCAATATCTGATCGGTGGAGGTCTGACTCTCGGCACCCCCGCCAGTCAGCTGTTTTGAAGGGGCCATGGTGTTCATCGAGAGCTGCTTCCGCTTCATTCCTGTCACTGCTCATAGGCTGTGAAATGCCAACACATTCAAGTGAATAGCATAAGGCTGTAATACTGTGAACCGCCACTATAAGTGTGTCGGTTATTCGAACCAACTAATCAAGGAAAAACAGTGCTCGTACGAGTGTCGCGGCCCCTTCAAAACAGCTAATCGGCGGGGGTGCCGGGAGTCGATATTGATGTTCTATCCTGAGGATCGGCCATCAATTTCTTATGACTGGAAACCCCTATAAATAGATATAGTATATAATTTTTTGAAAGCCAAAGATTAAACTTTGCGTAACTTAAGCGTAACATGGTACACAAAGGTGCATAGGATGTGTGGTCTAGTGTAAGCACTCTCCAAAAAGTGAGGGTCCCTGACATTCTCTAAGGCCTTATTCACACGACAGGGTCCTAACCGAGTCCGAGTGTCGGCCGATAAAATCGGCCATTTTTCCCGGCCGGTTTGCATCCGTTCCGATTCCGTTCGTGGCCGAGCATATCTGGACAGTGACATCAGGGGCAACTCCTGAAGGGGAATCCCCATGTGGCCGGTGATTCCACTTCAGGAATAGCCTCTGTCTGTGTCCATTTATGGACAATGAACGTTACTGGCTTCGCCTGGTGTGGAATCCCCAATCACAGAGTGTTTGGGGATTCCGCTTCAGGAGTTTGCCATGATGTGACTGTCCATATACGAACACACGGGGATTCCGCTCCTTCAGGGAGCTAAAGTGGGGCTAGCACATAGAAGAGCAGGGAGATACCTCCCTGCTCTGCTATAGTGGCGTAGCTACAGCAGTAGCAGCCACAGCAGCTGCTAGCGGCGCCATCAGCCATGGGAGGTGTCGCCGGGCCAGGGCGCTTTTAAAACAAGCAGGGGACGGGAGCCAGCGCAGTGCTCCCTTCCACCTACTGTACACCCGGGCCCTGCCACACAGTACCCCTGTAGATAGCACCCCCACATTGTAGAAACTTACCTCCAGCATACAGCGATTCGTTCGAATGGCATAAACTCCTCCTCCTCACATGCACTCTGCGCTGTGAGGAGAAAAGCGAACGATGGTAGACACGGCCGTCACTCGGGACACATTCCGGTGATGGCCGTGTATTACCCGGCTCCATAGACTTCTATGGGAGCCGGGCGGCCGGGTGAACGGCCGAAAATAGGGCATGTCCCATTTTTTGACGGCCGGTTTTTCCGGCCCGTCAAAAAATCGGTCGTGTGAATAGCCCCATTAGGGGTATATTGCTCCTACTGCAGCCGGGTGACAGGCGTTTTATGAACGGCCGTCACCCAGCCGGGAAACCCTGTCGTGTGAATAAGGGCTAATACTCGAAGCCTGGTAGCACAAGTACTCATCTCCCCTCGCCGGAGCTTAGCGAGACATTCTGCCTGTTTGCCACCCAAGCGTCCCACCAGGCCTCAAGAACTAGGTGGCTCTCACAGAAGCCAAAAGCAGAGGAGGCAAGGGAGGTGAGGAACCTGTTGGCGAACAGCGACCCAAGAATATTACACCCCCCTTCCACCAGATCATCTGGAGGGACACTATACGGAACTATAAGGTCTAATTCACAAGTTTTGGTCAATATTTTGCATCACTATTTTGAAGCCAAAACCAGGAGTTTATCCTAAACACAGGGGAAATACAATGCAAATATTTATCCTTCTTCTTTTCTTTGCAGTCACTCCTAATTTTGGCTTCAAAATACGGATTCTAAATACCGACCAAATCTGCAGTGAATGAGGCCTAAAAAGGACTCAAATAAGTCTCGCCAGAAGGCTAAAAGAGGGGTGCGCTCAAAATAGTATGAAAAAGACGTGTATATGAAGAGTGCCACTTCCACATGATTTTTAAGGGTCACTTTTCACCATGGGATTTTAATTGACCTACCCGCCCACCTGGCCTTGATCAGATTGCCCCCCTACAGACTAGCCTGCTTAGACCCAGGTCTAAACTACCGTTTGTAATAATATACCTGTCCATTACCAATGGCTCCCTCTTTACCTGTAGACCCCACACTTGGACTGTACACTAAAAATAGTCTATACCTAAGGGGTGGCCAGAAATTCTGAATTCTTCCGACAGTCCCGCTCTATTCTTAGATCAACCCTTTGCTGCTAATAGTAATAATGAGGGAAAAGCAGTTCATGCAAATCCCTATAATTTTATGTAAAGTTTCTCCAAACCAGGTGGATTAATGTGTAAAATGAGATTCTTTATTTTAGGCCTATGGCCAGCTAAGAGGGGTTGTCCAGGCACAGACAACTGATGACCTATCCACAGGATAAATCATCAGTGTATGATCGGTGGAGGTCCGACACCCGAACCCAGCACCGATTAGCTGCTCCGGCTGCCTCGGATGTCCATGCCAGAAGCAGATGGCTCCGGTCACAGAATAGCGGCCGAGCTGCAGTACTGCTCCTATTCAAGTGAATAGGAGAAGAGTTGCTGTTCTGCAGCACGGTCGCTATACAGTGGGCGGAGTCATCTGCTTCCGGCTTCGAATACTGCACAACTTGCACAAAACCCGGCGCACCGGAGGCAGTCGGGGCAGCTGATCAGTGCGTGGTCCGGGTGGCCAACCCCCACCGATCATATACTGATCGACTATCCTGTGGATAGGTCATCAATTGTCAATGCCTGGACAAACCCTTTAAAGGGTAACTAAATGTTCAACAAACTTCTGACATGTCATAGTGACATGTCAGAAGTTTTGATTGGTGGGGGTCCGAGCACGGAGACCTCCACCAATCGCTAAAACGAAGCGGCAGAAGTGTTCATGTGAGCGCTGAGCCGCTTCGTATCTATTCAGCTTTTTCCAGAAAGCCTATGTATCGGAGTACTGGCTCATAGACTTTCTATTGAGTCCGTACTCCGATACATTGATTTCCGGAAAAAGCCGAACAGAAACAAAGCGGCTCAGCGCTCACACAAGTGCTTCTGCCACTTTGTTTTAGAGATGTGGTGGGGGTCTCTGTGCTCGGACCCCCACCAATCAAAACTTCTGACATATCACTATGACATGTCAGAAGTTTGTTGAACGTTTAGTTACCCTTTAATATTAGGGTCCATAAATAAGCCGCTTACAATAAACATTCCAGTAAACTGGAGTAAGCATGTTTGTAAATCCCTCATCAATGATGAAGATTTACTAAGTAATTACTTCCTTTGCAGTGGTGTAACTATCACTGTAGCAGCCATAGCGGCTGCTACGAGGCCCGCGGCATGAGGATCCCCTATGGATAGGGGATACATGTGTTTTGTGGGACAACCCATAGGCTACAGGCCGTTTTTTACAGGGAGTGTGCTGTATGGGATTATGTACAGGGGGGCTGTATGGCGCTATCTACAGGGGTGGGGGCTACATGGCGCTATCTACAGGGGAGGGCTGTATGGCGCTATCTACAGGGGTGGGGGCTACATGGCGCTATCTACAGGGGTGGAGCTTCATGGCGCTATCTACAAGGGTGGGGGCTACATGGCGCTATCTACAGGGGAGGGCTGTATGGCGCTATCTACAGGGGTGGGGGCTACATGGCGCTATCTACAGGGGTGGAGCTTCATGGCGCTATCTACAGGGGAGGGCTGTATGGCGCTATCTACAAGGGTGGGGGCTACATGGTGCTATCTACAGGGGTGGAGCTGCATGGCGCTATCTACAGAGTGGCTGTATGGCGTTATCTACAGGGGGGCTGTATGGCGCTATCTACAGGGGGGCTGTATGTCGTTATCTACAGGGGGGCTGTATGGCGCTATCTACAGAGGGGCTGTATGGCGCTATCTACAGGGGGCTGTGTGGCGCTATCTAAAGGGGGGGCTGTGTGGCGCTATCTACAGCTGGGCTGTATGGCGCTATCTACAAGGGCTGCATGGCGCTATCTACAGGGGCTGCATGGCGCTATCTACAGGGGGCACTGCATGGCGCTATCTACAGGGGGCTGTATGGCGCTATCTACAGGGGGCTGTATGGCGCTATCTACAGTGGGGCTGTATGGCGCTATCTACAGGGGGGGCTGTATGGCGTTATCTACAGAGGTGTCTGTGTGGTGCTATCTACAGGGGGCGCTGCATGGCGCTATCTACAGGGGGCTGTATGGCGCTATCTACAGGGGGGCTGTGTGGCGCTATCTACAGGGGGGCTGTATGGCGCTATCTACAGTGGGGCTGTATGGCGCTATCTACAGGGGGGGCTGTATGGCGTTATCTACAGAGGTGTCTGTGTGGTGCTATCTACAGAGGGGGCTGTATGGCGTTATCTACAGAGGGGGCTGTATGGCGCTATCTACAGAGGGGGCTGTATGGCGCTATCTACAGAGGGGGCTGTATGGCGTTATCTACAGGGGTCTATATGGTGTTATCTACAGTGGGGCTGTATGACGCTATCTACAGGGGGGCTATATGGTGTTATCTACAGGGGGGGCTGTATGGCGTTATCTACAGAGGTGTCTGTGTGGTGCTATCTACAGGGGGCGCTGCATGGCGCTATCTACAGGGGGCTGTATGGCGCTATCTACAGGGGGGCTGTGTGGCGCTATCTACAGGGGGGCTGTATGGCGCTATCTACAGTGGGGCTGTATGGCGCTATCTACAGGGGGGGCTGTATGGCGTTATCTACAGAGGTGTCTGTGTGGTGCTATCTACAGAGGGGGCTGTATGGCGTTATCTACAGAGGGGGCTGTATGGCGCTATCTACAGAGGGGGCTGTGTGGTGCTATCTACAGAGGGGGCTGTATGGCGTTATCTACAGGGGTCTATATGGTGTTATCTACAGTGGGGCTGTATGACGCTATCTACAGGGGGGCTATATGGTGTTATCTACAGGGGGCTGTATGGCGTTATCTACAGAGGAGGCTGTATGGCGTTATCTACAGAGGGGGCTGTATGGCACTATCTACAGAAGGGGCTGTATGGCGCTATCTACAGGAGGGGCTGTATGACACTATCTACAGGGGGGGCTGTATGGCGTTATCTACAGAGGGGGCTGTGTGGTGCTATCTACAGAGGGTGCTGTGTGGTGCTATCTACAGTGGGGGCTGTATGGCGTTATCTACAGAGGAGGCTGTATGGCGCTATCTACAGAGGGGGCTGTATGGCGCTATCTACAGAGGGGGCTGTATGGCGCTATCTACAGAGGGGGCTGTATGGCGCTATCTACAAGGGGTCTATGTGGTGCTATCTATAGAGGTGTCTGTGTGGTGTTATCTACAGGGAGGGGCTGTATGGCGCTATCTACAGGGGGAGGGCTGTATGGCGCTACCTACTGGGAGGGCTGTATGGCGTTATCTACAGGGGGGCTGTATGGCGCTATCTACAGAGGGGGCTGTATGGCGCTATCTACAGAGGGGGCTGTACAGCGCTATCTACAGAGGGGGCTGTACGGCGCTATCTACAGGGGGTCTGTGTGTGGCGCTATATACAGTGGGGGCTGTGTGTGGCGCTATGTACAGTGGGGGCTGTGTGTGGCACTATGTACAGTGGGGGCTGTGTGTGGCGCTATGTACAGTGGGGGCTGTGTGTGGCGCTATGTACAGTGGGGGCTGTGTGTGGCGCTATGTACAGTGGGGGCTGTGTGTGGCGCTATGTACAGTGGGGGCTGTGTGTGGCGCTATGTACAGTGGGGGCTGTGTGTGGCGCCATGTACAGTGGGGGCTATGTGTGGCGCTACCTACAGGGGGCTATATGGTGCTAACTACAGGGGGCACTGTGTGGCAGAATCTACAGGGAGGCACTATCTACAAGGCGGGGGTGTTATCTACAGGGGGCTGTATGGCGTTATCTACAGAGGGGGCTGTATGGCGTTATCTACAGAGGGGGCTGTGTGGTGCTATCTACAGAGGGGGCTGTATGGCGTTATCTACAGGGGTCTATATGGTGTTATCTACAGTGGGGCTGTATGACGCTATCTACAGGGGGGCTATATGGTGTTATCTACAGGGGGCTGTATGGCGTTATCTACAGAGGAGGCTGTATGGCGCTATCTACAGAGGGGCTGTATGACACTATCTACAGGGGGGGCTGTATGGCGTTATCTACAGGAGGGGCTGTATGACACTATCTACAGGGGGGGCTGTATGGCGTTATCTACAGAGGGGGCTGTGTGGTGCTATCTACAGAGGGTGCTGTGTGGTGCTATCTACAGGGGGGGCTGTGCGGCGTTATCTACAGGGGGGCTGTATGGCGTTATCTACAGAGGGGGCTGTATGGCGCTATCTACAGAGGAGGCTGTATGGCGCTATCTACAGGAGGGGCTGTATGACACTATCTACAGGGGGGGCTGTATGGCGTTATCTACAGAGGGGGCTGTGTGGTGCTATCTACAGAGGGTGCTGTGTGGTGCTATCTACAGGGGGGGCTGTGCGGCGTTATCTACAGGGGGGCTGTATGGCGTTATCTACAGAGGGGGCTGTATGGCGCTATCTACAGAGGGGGCTGTATGGCGCTATCTACAAGGGGTCTATGTGGTGCTATCTATAGAGGTGTCTGTGTGGTGTTATCTACAGGGAGGGGCTGTATGGCGCTATCTACAGGGGGAGGGCAGTATGGCGTTATCTACAGGGGGGCTGTATGGCGCTATCTACAGAGGGGGCTGTACGGCGCTATCTACAGAGGGGGCTGTACGGCGCTATCTACAGGGGGTCTGTGTGTGGCGCTATATACAGTGGGGGCTGTGTGTGGCGCTATGTACAGTGGGGGCTGTGTGTGGCGCTATGTACAGTGGGGGCTGTGTGTGGCGCTATGTACAGTGGGGGCTGTGTGTGGCGCTATGTACAGTGGGGGCTGTGTGTGGCGCTATGTACAGTGGGGGCTGTGTGTGGCGCTATGTACAGTGGGGGCTGTGTGTCGCACCATCTACAGTGGGGGCTATGTGTGGCGCTACCTACAGGGGGCTATATGGTGCTAACTACAGGGGGCGCTGTGTGGCAGAATCTACAGGGAGGCACTATCTACAAGGCGGGGGTTGTGTGGCACCCAGGGGAGGGCCATATAGGGCCATGTAAAAGAACCATAGGTCTCGACGATCGGCACTTGTTTTTTTGGCTGTGTAAGGCCAAGTTCACACGATACGTATTATATGCGAATTTGCCAGGTCATATTTTCCTGGGGCAAACCCGCAGTGTAAGGCCCCATTCACACGACCGTAAAAAAAACTCCGTAATCGTGGACATCAATACGGTCCGCAATTACAGACCTGCCCGGTTCTATTGACCGCAGACCTCTTTCCGTAGCGCTACAGAAATGTGTCCGCGCCGTAGAACCGTGTCAGGAAATATGGAGCATGTCCTACTTTTCGAAATTTACGGGCCGTGCTCCCATCCTTATTCAGTTAATGATTGGGAACACTCGTTTGCCCGTGTAAAAGGGCCTTTACCCTCAAGACAACACTTTAAAACGGATTCCGCAGCCAATAGCTCGAGCTGCACATAGGACGCCACATCGCTGCCACGTAGTATTATTTTTTAGCCATGACAGTTTCCGAACAGAAATGAAAGTGAAAATTCTCAAAAATCCCAAATAGTAAGTGATTTACAGCAGCAATTAAAGGGATATTCCAGCCATAATCATCACCTATCCAGTGGATAGGTGATATATGTTTTTGGCTGGAATACACCTTTAAGAAAAAAAAAAATGAAACCCCTTGTCTCCTACCTATTGAAAAAATAATAATATTTGAATTGCAATTCGAGTATTAATCAGCCTATTAATATTTCTTATTTTCAAGGGAAAAAAAAACGCATGACAATTAGGAGAGGAAACAACCCAGTGACCACGACAACGAGAGGTTAACTATGGAAGACCACGTGATCTCCAAGCTCCGCCCACCCCGACACTTACACTCGGTCTCTGAAGGTTTCTTTCAGGGCGATGTCCATACCCAGCGTCGCGCTGCGCCCTCTATACACGTTCCCGAAACCCCCGCTGCCCACCAGCTCCAGCTGCGACAGGTCCCCGGGCGGCAGAGGCTGCATGACGACGGCCGGCTGTGTACAATACAATGGCGCCGTCCCCTCTCAGCGCTGCCGTGCAAAAGGCGGGAAATGCTGAGTGAGGGAAAACGCGGAAGTGCGGCA
The DNA here is from genome assembly GCF_050947455.1 of Rhinoderma darwinii. NCBI lineage: Eukaryota > Metazoa > Chordata > Amphibia > Anura > Rhinodermatidae > Rhinoderma > Rhinoderma darwinii. Next base: position 11,493,606 of record NC_134698.1, on the reverse strand, counting down.
GATTATACAGTGCTAGCAAAGCGCTGACAGACGAATACCCCGCAATGACGCCATTAGCTGCCGCCTTTTCTGTCATTTGTCAGTTTTGACTAGAAAACAGAAACCCTGTGTCCGCCATTTTGACAACAATTTTTTGTGGCGCATATGACGCACATGTTGAACGCTTTGAGGTCCACGCAGTCTCCCGGATTCATGCGAACACGGACGTGAAAAACGGTCGCTTTTCACGTCCGAGTTGCACGAGTGCGGGTCCCGTTTTCTCGGATCCCCACAGACTTGTCTTTCGAGAGATCCGTGAAAACGGAAGAAGCTGGGACGTGTTCTGTTTTTCAACGGACACTTCACACGGTCCTATAAAACAACGGCCTGAAATACATGCGTCCCGTGTGTCGGACGTTTTAACTGCCGTCACAAGGACGGATCCTATCATCTGAATTTGGCCTAAGGGAGGGGGGACCTGACTTTCGGAGAAATAGCGCAGGAAAAATAATATATGATTGGTCGACATATATATTCTGATTGATGTGTAGCCCTTTAACCCCTTCACACAACCGGACGTGCCATTACGTGCGGGGGGTGATGTTTGGAGCGCGCTCCATATGCTGCGGGTGTCAGCTGTATTTGACAGCGGACAGCCGGGAGAGGCAATCGTGCTGCTCCTGGCTGTTTAACCCGTCAAATGCTGCGGTCAATCGCGACCACAGCATCTGAGGCGTTGAAAATAGGGGGGTGACCCCCTATGACATCTCACCCCCCCCCCCCCCAGAGTGGCAGCGCTTAAAGGAACAGTGTCACCAAAAAAAAAAAATTATATCAGTTTGATAGTGTTTTATTAAAAACGTTTATATTTATTTGTGTGTTTGTGTGTTACTTTTTCTTATTTTTACACTTTTTCTTCCCTATGGGGGCTGCCATTTTTTTTTCCATTTCTGTATGTGTCGATTAACGACACATACAGACATGGAATACGGCAGCCACAGTCCCATAGGGAATGCGAACGGGGCCCGTTCCATCCACTATGGTGTACGCCGTCTGTGTGGGAACGGCGCATGCGCCGCTCCCACACAGTCCAATTTTAAATGCGCGCCGTCCGGCGCCATTTTCCTGTGGACCGGAAGTCGCGGCCGGACAGTAAGATTACTACTTCCGGTCGCGGCTTCCGGACTTGTGCACATGGAGCAGCGGCAGCAGACGGACCGGACGGACCGGAGGGAGCCGTGGCGGCAGGAGCAGGTAAGTGATTTCTATGTATGTTCGTGTTTCAGTGTGTTTACTACTGTATGTAAACCTTCTACACTGTGTGTTAGCTCAAAAAATGGCGACACATAGTGTAGGAGGTTAGACCGTTCAATCCCCTCGTTTCTCCCGGCACTAGCCAGGATAAAGGAGGGGGGGATTCTGAGAGCTCACTAGAGCGAGGGATTTTTTCCCAATTTTGCAGCATAAAGCAATGTGGTTGCTTTACCACATGCAATGCTGCAGTTTTGGGAATGGCTCCATCTAGTGACCAGCACTGGGAAATATTATAAATTAGAATCCAATTGAATCCAATTTATAATATTTCCTGACTCGTGAAAAAAAAAAAAAATTTTAGAACAATGTTTAATCACCTACACACTAATTGTTTAACTAAAAAAAAAAAAAAAAACATTTTTTGCTATCAACACATTCCCTTTAACAGATGCCTGTAAAAATGACGATATACTGCAATACGATTGCTGGTTCAAGTCCACTAGGGGGGGCTAATAAAGTGTAAAATATAAAAAAAACTATATAAATTTGGTATCACCGTAATCGTATTGAGCCGCTGAATAAAGATAAGTTGTCATTTTTACTGCACGGTGAAAGCCGTAAAAACGAAACCCAAAAAACAATTGAGGAATCGTTGTTTTCTCCATTTTCAGTTTCCCAGTACATTATACGGAACTATAAATGGTAGCAAAAGAAACTACACCTCGTCCCGCAAAAAAATAAGCCCTCACACCGCTCTATTCACGGAAAAATAAAAAAAGTTATGGCACTTGGAATGCGGGGAGTGAAAATCGAAAATGAAAAATCAAAAAATGGCTTTGTCCTGAAGGGGTTAATGACCAGTCTGCTTTAGCTATGTAATACCAGTGCTACTTAAGCTGCTATTATTTTTTTCCCTAAGCTATTTAACCTCTTCCTTTCACAGCTATTTTTCGGAATTTCACTTTCGTCTTTTCCTCCCCACCTTCCAAAAGCCATAACTTATTTATTTTTCCATCGATATAGCGTATGAGGTCTTGTTTTTTTTTGTTTTTTTTGCAGGACAAGTTGTAGTTTTCACTGCACCATTTTTTGCACCATATAATGTACTGGGAAACTGGAAAAAAAACTTTATTTGTGGGGTGGAATGGTGTTGAGGCAACAACTGAGCCAAAATATATTAGACTGAAATGTGTAATGGGTATGTCAACCGATACCCGCCCTCCAGTGATTTATCCAGTTTCAAATCATAGGTAATCGATATATATATATATATATATATATATATATATCTCTGAGAGAAAAGATGACACAAGAGACCATGCTTTGTATGCTCAACATCCTCTGAGGTTTATTGCCAAACTCAATTACAATAATATCATTCAAAAGGGGTGTCGGCTTGAGGTTAACCAATCAGAGGCAATGTGACAATATTTCAAATTCAGCCAATTACAGACATCATCTTAGGTGTAAAACAAGCGGGATCACTCGTGAAGTGCCGATTGTTGCATACAGCCGGCATGCCGTTGTTTGGAGCGGGCTCAGACCGTAAGCCGGACCAAACTACCCCACCCGACGACTGCCGCATATATACGGCAGATGTCGGTAAGAGGTTAAAGTACCTTTGTAATACCATTCCCCGATCCGACATTTGGCCAGGGGGGACCATTCTTGCCAACTTATTAGTAGGGACATCAAGGACATTTTTAAAAGTGTTGCACGAAGTGGTGGCACATTTTTCTACTTCTGCTAATTTATTTAGGACACTCCCCAAAACGACTGTATTCGAATGGCAGTGTATAGGACCTCCTTCATCAAACCCCAAAATGAATACAGACCCTAAATAATTACCGACTGCAGACCAGACCTGCTAAATGGATACCCTAAATACAGACAACAAACCCCCTAAATGAAAACTGCCTAAATACAGACCCCCTAAACAAATGCAGACCCCCTATATAATACAAACCCCATAATTGCAGACCCCCTAAATTCAGACCAGACTTGCAGATACTTACCTCTCCCCGCTTCTGCAGTCTTATACACTCACGGGCACCACTGCAGGAGAGTTGAGTATATTTTGGAGGATGCAGGGCATCCAGGACATTGGCAAGTATGGGAGAGACGCGGTGCACACAGGGTAGAGTAGTTACCAAACCAACCCTACGACAGCTCCTATTAATTACAATAAGGCCTCATTTACACGAGCGTGTGCGTTTTGCGCGCGCAAAAAACGCTGCGTTTTGCGCGCGCAAAAGGCACTTGGCAGCTCCGTGTGTCATCCGTGTATGATGCGCGGCTGCGTGATTTTCGCGCAGCCGCCATCATAGAGATGAGACTAGTCGACGCCCGTCACTGTCCAAGGTGCTGAAAGAGCTAACTGATCTGCAGTAACTCTTTCAGCACCCTCGACAGTGAATGCCGAACACAACATCGAGAAACCTGTGAATAAAAAAAGACTTTCATACTTACCAAGAACTTCCTGCTTCCCCCAGTCCGGGCTCCCGGCCGTTGCCTTGGTGACGCGTCCCTCTCTTGTCATCCGGCCCCACCTCCCAGGATGACGCCGCAGTCCATGAGACCGCTGCAGCCTGTGATTGGCTGCAGCCTGTGCTTGGCCTGTGATTGGCTGCAGCTGTCATTTGGACTGAACTGTCATCCCGGGAGGTCGGACCGGAGTTATCGGTAAGTCAGAACGTCTTTTTTTTTTTTACAGGTTCATGGATTTTCGGAGCGGAAGTCACTGTCCATGGTGCTGAACCAGTTTAACGCTTTCAGCACCGTGGACAGTGACTGTCTCCTGACGTCGCGTACCCGAACATTTTTTACCGGTTTCGGTCAAAACGAGTTTGGCCGAACCCGGTGAAGTTCGGTGCGCTCATCTCGAATTTGACACTCCGTTTGGATGTTTGTAAACAGAAAAGCACGTGGTGCTTTTCTGTTTACATTCAGGAGTTTGACAGCTCTTGCGCGAATCACGCAGTTCGCACGGAAGTGCTTCCGTGCGGCATGCGTGGTTTTCACGCACCCATTGACTTCAATGGGTGCGTGAGTGCGCGAAAAACGCACGATTATAGAACATGTCGTGAGTTTTTTTCTGCGCACACGCGCTGAGCGCAATTCACGCATCGTGTAAACTGCCCCATTGACTAATATAGGTGCGTACGACATGCGTGCAAAGCACGCGCGTCGCACGCGCGTATATTACGTTCGTGTAAATGAGGCCTAAGACCCATGCACGAAAGTCCGGGCGTCGTGCGAATGCCTCATCAACTACTGCTCAGCGTGCACCCTGCGTCTCCACGCCCAATGTAAATGTACTTTTATACTCATTTGGCAAAGGTTAAATAAAAGGCACAAGTATACGGCTCCACACTCCATTACAAATGCACCAGATTTATTACGAGGTCTGCGTATCGAAATAAATTAGGACCAATTCTCACCAACTACCCGCTCCAATTTAATTGGTGCAAAATATTCCATTGTTAGTAAATGGCATGTGATGGAACTATAACTAGACATGAGCAAATTAATTCTACACAAATCAAATTCGTTCCGAATTTCCCAAAAGTTTCGGATTTTATCGAATTCAAAACTTTTGGGATTCGTCCCGCATGAATCACTCAAAATGTCGGCCGCCATTTTCCAAACAGAAGGCAGAGAAAAAGGATCACATGACCTCGGGCAGCAGCCTGGTAGGCTTTCCCATAGTGCCTTGCAGGCAGCCCTCCCTGTGGTCTAGCCAGTCATGGGATTATAGGGTGGGAGTTACTGTTCACTCAGTGGATAAGAGTCATAGCCACTATAAACAGCCTAACTAAGGCCTCGTGCACACTTCCATCACTGTTTTCACGGCTGTTTTTCACGGAGCCGTGTGTCCGTGATTGGATCAGTGTGCTTCCCGTGTACACTTCCGTGTTTTAGTTTCCGAGAGGAAACAAACCCGTTCACACTATGTACACGATATTGTGAGCGCCGCACATGGTATTCACTGTCCAGGGTGCTGAAAGAGTTACTGCCGATCAGTGCAGCCCCTTAACTCTTTCAGCACCCTGGACAGTGACTACCGCTGGACAGGGAGTACCATGTGCGGTGCTTACAATATAGATTAATGATTCATTAAAAAACCTGCAACAAAAAAAAGTTACTACTTACCCAGAACTCCCTGCTTACCTGCTTCTTCCTCAAGTCTCCTGAGATGACGTTTCAGACCATGTGACCTCTGCAGCCAATCACAGACTGCAGCGGTCACATGGACTTCCGCGTCATCCAGGGAGGTCGGACTGGATGTCAGAAGAGGGACGCGTCACCAAGACAACGGCCGGGGTACGTATGAACTTATTTTTCTTTCTATCGCTGCGTACCAGCACTGATCAGCAGCCTCTTCTCTCTATCAGTGCTGATAGAGAGAAGGGGCTGCCGATTAGTGCAGTGCAATATCTGTCTTCCTGTGTACCTCTGCCCGCCCGGCCATTTCTAGGCAACGGCTCCGTCACACACGGATGGCACATGGATGCCTTCCGTGTGCCTTCAGTTTTATTGACGGACCCATTGACTTGTATGGGCCACACGGTCATGTAATCTCGGACAAAAGTAGGACATGCTCTACTTTTGTCGGAATGGAACAACGGGACCGACAAACTGAAGTGTGCATGGCCCCAATAAAATGAATGGGTCAGGGTGCTAGCCGTCAAAAAAACGGCTAGCACCCTAAAGGAAAAAACGGAAGTGGGCATGGAGCATAAGAAATGCTGCTGCTATGTGGGGATACAGATAGGAGAGAGAGATCGTAAGACGGAAAGTGAGAGATAGTAAAACACAAAATACAGATAGATAGTGGATTAGGGCCTGTTCACATCACCGTAGCCCTTTCGTGAGGGGTTCCGTCTGAGGTTTCCGTTGGGTTAACCCCTCAACAGAAAGGCAAATGGAAACCTAAACTTCCGTTTCCCTCACCATTGATATCAATGGTGACGGAAACCTAGCTAATGGTTTCCGGCTCTCACCGTTGTGACAGGGTGTGACACGCATGGCCGCGAACCGTGGGGATTACTCACCCACTGACGGCCGAAGCCATGGATCAGTGAGCGCTGGCCCGCATCTCCTCAGGAGTCGCCAGCGCTCACTTTCGCTTCACTCTGCTGCGACCCGTAGGGTGCGTGCGCACGCTTGTGCCCGGCCTTAAAGGGTCAGCGCGCGCACCTGAATTGTATAACAAATTAGCCCATGATCACTCTGGATTATAAGAAGGGCCCTGCCCCTTCCTTTATTGCCTGAGCGTTGTTGTGTTACCCGTGTTAGTCTTTGCAAATGATCTCTTAGTGTTTTCCAGTTCCCAGTGTTCCCATTCCTGCTACCTGTATCCCGTGCTACCTTGTTCCTGTGCCGTAAAGAGTTGGAGTCGTGTTGTGCTGTATGCTATGCCTTCCGTGTTAGGGTATGTTCACACGGCTTATTTACGGACGTAATTCGGGCGTTTTACGCCTCGATTTACGTTCGAAAATGCGGCTCGATAGCGTCGTCAAACATCTGCCCATTGAAAGCAATGGGTTTTACGTTGGTCTGTTCCCACGAGGCGTAAATTTACGCGTCGCTGTCAAAAGACGGCGCGTAAATAGACGCCCGCGTCAAAGAAGTGCCTGTCACTTCTTCAGACGTTAAATGGAGCCGTTTTCCATTGACTCCATGGAAAAACAGCTCCATTTACGTCCGTAATTGACTCAGCGAAAAAGCGCCTCAACATGCCATGATGGCTGAAATTACAGAGCTGTTTTCTCCTGAAAACAGCCCCGTAATTTCAGCCGTAACGGACGCTGCCGTGTGAACATACCCTTACACCGCGCCTGGTGTCTTCCTGCTGCCAAGGTCCCATCTGAGCCTACCATCGCTACTGTCTGAAGTTACCACAGGTACCCTTATCCGAACTATAGACTTTGATTTGGTATCCTGTTGGCCAGCTGCTATCCCGCTATGGCGGTACGGCCCAGTGGGTCCACGCACCCATCGTGACACAGGGTTACATTGTTCTTGACAGAACCAATAGCGCAGTCGACAGTGGTGACAGACGGAAACCATTAGCTAGGTTTCGGTCACCATTGAGTCTTTCCGTCTTTTTTGTACGTGCAAAGATGTAGTTTTAAATAATACAATTTTGGGGAATGTCGGGCATTTAGATCACTTTTTATAAAAAAATTTTGTTGGGGTCGAAGTGACAAAAAAAATTATAGATTCGGCCATTTTTACCTTTTTTCCCCGTTCCCGCTACGACATTCACTGTATTGGATAAATATTTTTATAGTTCAGGCTTTTTCAGACGTGGGGATACCTAATGTGTTTATGTTTATTACTGTTTATTTCATTTTTATATGTGATCTAGGGAACTAGGGTGATTTGAATTTTTATATATTTTTTTTAAACTTTTGTACATTGTTTTTTTTTACTTTTTATTTAGCCCCCTTAGGGGGCTTGAACCTGCGATCATTAGATTGCTTATGCCACAGACTGCAATATCACAATATTGCATGTCTCAATAGAAATTTTCCTATAGCAGGGCTGGTAGCGTTCACAAGGCTCCCAGCTGCTAGAGCAATACACCGGTTCCCGTGATCTCGCCACGCGGGAGTAAGGGTATGTGCACACACACTAATTACGTCCGTAATTGACGGACGTATTTCGGCCGCAAGTCCCGGACCGAACACAGTGCATAGTTATGTACACATCATAGTTATGTACGACGCTAGGAGTCTCTGCCTCACTGCAGGACAACTGTCCCGTACTGTAATCATGTTTTCAGTACGGGACAGTTGTCCTGCAGCGAGGCAGGGACTCCTAGCATCGTACATAAGTATGATGCTAGGAGCCCAGCTCCCTGCACTGTGTTCGGTCCGGGACTTGCGGCCGAAATACGTCCGTCAATTACGGACGTAATTAGTGTGTGTGCACATACCCTTAGTGACTGGCCCGGAAGCAAAAGGGGCAGTAAAAACTCCTCAGTTGCCGGTGGTCACATCTGACACCAACATCTGAGGTTAAATGCTTGCGATCAGAAATTTCTCTTCGCATGCATTGCCGCTGGGTCCCTGCTGTGCAACACAGTAGAGACCCAGCGGCTATAGCGCTCGCTTTGCTTCTGAGCGGGCGCCATATTTAAAAACTTTTTCCCAACGTAAATCTACAGATCAGCAATGGAAAAGGGTTATAGAGCTTGAAAAGGGCTGGATACAATCCTAGAAGACCTCAAAGTGTCATACACGACTTTTCAGGGCAATCGCGGCATTTTCAATTCGCAAATAATATATTCAGATCGAATTAGACGGCTGGTTTGACCGAATCGAACCTGAAACACATTTGGGAAAATTCGCTCATCTCTACTTATAACTTGCACCACCATTTCTAAGTATTTATAAAACGTAAAGTATTTCATTGTTCCAAGTAATCACAATGCGGAACTCTCCCCAGTTCACCTTTGACTAGGTTGCATTGCGGGTAGTAAGGCCCAGGGAAGAATAGCTGACGGGTGATATGCCCCAGATATTCCAGTAATTACCAGCAATAGCGATATGTGTGGAAATCCTAACTCATGTTTCTTGGAAAAGCAGAACTTTACTGCTGTACTGATACTTCCTTCTGCTTTATTCCTTCACAGATGTAGTCGTTTCATCATAAAATAAGCTTTTGTGTTTTGTAAGAGTTTTTGACATCACGTTCTCAGCACAGTGTGGATTCTGGAGGCAGGGCAATCTTTTATGGACTGTTTCAAGGAAAGACTTCTAACCATATGTGGCTTTAAGTATATCCTTTTTTTATGTGGTTAACCATTTACTCCATTTTCTTCTTGATAAAAGAACTTCTATAAATGTTTGGTATACTTGAGAACTAAAGAAAAAAACAATAACTCACATCTAATCACTGTTGTTAAAGCGTACCTGCCGTTTCTAGTGACTTTTCAGAATAAGCTGTAAAATGTGTGTACATCAGAAATAACACTATTGCTGGCCATTATATGACTTGTTTCCTGCATTTTTTTTTAGTAGATATCCCCTCTGCAGACTTTTTCTCTAATTCTCAGTTTTCACACAGCTAGTGGGTGGAGCCTAGCTGCCATCATGTCTTCTATACAGAAGACACATAGAGAAGAGAAAATCCTGCTCTCCTGGCTCTTTGTAGCACACAGAGTAGCAACAGCAACATAGAGCACATCATGCAGCAGCAAGAAGCAGTGTAGCTGTGAATCCAACAGTGGGGTGAGATCCCGCTCTCTCTGTGTGTCTCTCTGCCTCTCTCTCTTTACTTCTGCTCCCCCTTTACTCTCCATAAACTTCTATGGGCAACAGTAACCTGATCCATCTGTCTGTCTTGTCTTCAGGAGACGTAGATAGCAGTAAATTCAGAGTGAGTGAACAGTTTGGAGGGGGGACTTTAATTATACGATAACGTTTCTTATATTCGATTATACTGACAATTTATTCAAAGCGCAGTTCCTATGTGATGCTTGAAGCTATTGTACCCATAACAACACTTTCTGCCATTTGCCGTGGCAGTTCAACCTGGTCAAAGGAACATTGTGTGGGTCCAAATCCCCTTCTTCAATGTCCATTGCCATTATTATTACAGGACACTAGACCAGAGGAGGCGCAGGCCTGAGATCTATTTATAAAACAGTTCCGGAAATTCTTTAATTTCCTTTATTATATCATCTTCATATCTTGCTCAATGAAGCGGTTGTCTGAGGGTGCTTTATGTGACCAGACTTACTTCATTTTTTTTAAAGGTCTATACATAGTAATATAGTACTCGTTGAAGGTTGATAAAAGACAAAAGTCCATCCAGTTCAGCCTATTCGGCAGCAGTGTCGACACAGACGCTAATTTTCCTCATCTTAGGAAAATAAAATACATATATTTAGTTTTTGTTTTTTGTATTTTTTAAAAAGACTACAAAAGACTTACATAGCCTTTAAGGGGTTAAACTCTTTCAATGAATTAACCGAGACAATTTTCTCTGGTAGAGCGTTCCATAGCGTCTCTGCTCTTAATCACCTTTGTTATAGTTACAGTCCTGGGTATAAATAGAGAATAACAAGTATGGCATCCTAGATATAAAACAGCTCGTGCCTGTTGACAAGGAACGTGAAAGTCCGGCTCTGTTCTTGGAATATTCTTGTTTCTGAAGAAACCAATTCTGGTAACAGATATACTACAGTCACGAGAAAAACAAAGTACACCTTGGAGAAGACCAAATTTTTTTGTAAGGGATTTTTAATTCACTTATGTCATAAACATATTGACCTTCTTCTTGGAGAACACCTTCCCCCTATAGTTGTTCTAGGGAATGGCTGCATGAACAGTTTTAAGTTGCCCTCCTACTGATGTTACCTTCCAACAATTCTATATGACATGTCAGTAAAAATTGTAGGTAAAATTAATCTAAAAAACTTAGATCACAGAAGGAACAGTTCCTATAAAAATATATGTAAAAAATATATATATTTGTTATAAATAATGTTTTCGTGATTTTTATAAACATTCTCGACATAGTTTATGAAGATCTTAGGGCCTGTTCCCATCTGCATTGGAGGCTCCGTCACAATTCTGGCAGAAATTGCCGGAAACAAGTGCTGCATGCTGCGCTATTGTTTCCGGTAATAGGTTACGTCGGCCACCGGTGGTGTCCCTGTTGCATTGAAACCGTTTTGTCCGTGATTCCCCTGTTCTGCTCCTCTGATGGATCAGAACAACGGAATGTGACAACGCAGATGTGAACAGCCCCTTATTTGTCCTACATCTGGTAGTTTACATGGAATACAAAATACGGGAAAAAGTTTGACATTTTATTTTTTACATTTGAATGCAAACAATTGGAATATCTCGAAAAATGTGTAAACAATAAAACCAAAAATTTAAAAATAAAAAATACAACTCAAACGTTTACATAGTATAAGATTCAATTATAAGGCTGTAATGTTGACCATACATCGTCCAGTTCTTCAACTGACTATCAAAATCAGACTGAGAATTGCTTCGTGTATGGAGAGATATTAAGCACTTGTGACAATAAGAATTGCTCGACATTTGGACATTTTGATTTGATAGTTCCCTTTTCCCGCCCCTACTGAGTAACTTGTGGGCTCCACATACAGGCATATATATCACTACTGATCTGCACCAGTATTGCTGCTTTATTGACCAAAGTCCCAAAAAAATGTTCTATATTGTCACCCTCTTAAAGCGGTTTTCTAGGGAGGCACAATTTTTGCTATGCGCCGTGCACGAGCACGCAGTTATCAGAAAGCACACAAAGAAAATGGGGCGGGCATTGAAGCATAAGCAGAGAATGAACAGGACGGGCATTGAGGCTGTGGACCAACAGGATGCCTCAAACCCGGGTCTACGTCAGAAGTCCCGGGTTTGAGGCAATGCTATTGGATCACAGCCGCCTCCAATGTCAGCGCCATTTACTTGGCAACATTTACTTGGCTTTCATGCTACTCCTAAGTGCTCGTGCGGTGCCCGCCACAGAAAGGGTAAGCGGCGCACGAGCACGGAGGAAAAGCATGAAAGCAAAGTAAATGGTGCCAGCATTGAAACATAAGCAGAGAATGAACGGGGTGAAGCTGTGGACCAATAGGATGCCTCAAACCCGTCACTTCTGACGTAGACCCGGGTTTGAGGCATCCTATTGGTCCACAGCCTCCTCAATTCCAGCGCCGTTCATTCTCTGCTTATGCTTCAATGACAGACCTGTCTCGATACTCAGTGAGGTATCGACACAGGTTTGTCTGCATAATAACGCTCGTGAATGAGCGTGTGTCGAAGTAAAAAAAAACATGAATAGAAAGCAGAACTTCCGGCCGGCCAGAGGTAAGGGGAATAGGAACAAATGAGTTCCGATTTTTGACACAAATAATATTAGGAAGTTTATTTGAGTATTAGTACAAAAATGTTGTATCCCTGGAAAACCCCTTTAAGAGTCTTGTACATATACGGGTTTATCGTATTTATAGTACAAATTTAGTTATAGACAAAATACAGATGATTGTATGTTTGTTCAGTTTCCCTATATTGTAAAGTATTTGAAAATGCAAAAATGAAACGAGCAAAAAAAAAAAACACAAAAAACAAACAAACAAACAGTTTCATGTGGCTTATAATACTAAGATATCATGTGTTACAAAAGCCAGAAGGTGGTTTGGTCTGGTGGGTGAAAAATTTAACTTCTTGGTCTGTTCAAGGTTAAGGTTGTACCACAAGAGAGTATCAGAAGAAAGGCGCGGGAGTGAGGACAACAAATAGGTAAATGTCTGTATAACTTAAATCACAAGCTTAGTAGGTGAAACTAATCTTGCACCAGGGGCATGCATAAAGTAGAGGTTGTAATTAAAATGAGCTGCCATCCTAGTGCTGGTTCACACCATCCATCTTTTTTATCCATCATCACGCAAGAAGGCCAGGTTCTTGTCTCCTTCCCTTGTAGGACCGGAGGATGATGGAACCAGTTCCACACGTCTTTGTCAGTGTTGCAATCCTTGTGAGCGCCCCGGAAGGCTGGCACCATGTATTTTGAAGGGCATGGAGTTATCCTGACTTGAAATCCCGACTACAGGAGCAGGCTCTATAGCATGTACACTCGTATCTAAGAGTTTTGTATTGCCGTATGCTCCATATGGCAGGTGTAATGAGCTTCATAAATGCAATATTATAGTAATGTACTGTCCCTTGTTTTCTTGAAATTCTGGCGGACCATCAATTATGCTTCAGTTTTATTCAAGTCATATTCAAAACAGTTTCTTGAGAAAAGAGTACACTGTTTTAGGATTCTCTATGTATTTCGTAATCATAACTTTCCCAGCTTGGTTCCCGAAGTCCTTCAAACTGCTGCAGCCATCCAGCTTCTCCACTTCATCTTTAGTTAAGATTCCTTCATTATCTAGCTTGTTCATGATCTTTTGATAGTCACCCGAACCCTTGATGGCTGTCTCAATATTGTTCATTATCTTTTGATAGTCACTCGAACCCTTGATGGCGGTGTCAATATTGTTCATTAACACTTCTGAAACGAAGACCATACATTAGCATATACGGGAGCCATTTATCACAGGCATTACTGAGTAAACATGATCGGACTCCGACAACAGATGTGCCTAGAATCAGACTGTAGAGCAATTATTCAGTTTATTCTGTTCAGTTTAAGGCTAATCTACTGACTATTTGGACATCTGCTTCTTCTTAAAGAGGCTCTGTCACCACATTATAAGTGCCCTATCTTGTACATGATGTGATCGGCGCTGTCATGTAGATCACAGCAGTGTTTTTTATTTAGAAAAACGATAATTTTTGACTGAGTTATGACCTATATTAGTTTTATGCTAATGAGTTTATTTTATGGAGAACTGGGCGTGTTTTACTTTTTGACCAAGTGGGCGTTCTGGAGAGAAGCCAAAGCCATTTTTCAGATTTAAATATTTTTTTTTTCCTCCCCACATTTCAAAAGCCATAACTTTTAAATTTTTCTATCGATATAGCCGTATGAGGGCTTGTTTTTTGCTAGACGAGTTGTAGTTTTTTTTATGGCACCATTTATAGTACCACCATAATAATGTACTAGGAAACGGGGAAAAAAAAGTATTTGTGGGGTGGAATGGGGAAAAAAGCGATTCCTCCATAGTTTTTTGCGCTTCGCTTTTACGGCGTTTACCAATCAATTAAAACGACATGTTAGTTTTATTCTGCAGGTCAATATGATTATGGCCTTACCAAATTTATTAGTTTTTTTTTTTATATCTTACTACTTTTACAAGGAAAAACTAAATGTAAAACATAAAAAAAATTTGTGTCGCCATATTCTAAGAGTCATAACTTTTTTTTTTTATGTTGATTGAGCGGTGTGAGAGCTTATTTTTTGGCGGGACGACCTGTAGTTTTTAATGGTACCATATTGGGGTACATGTGAGTTTTTGATAATTTTTATAATTTTTTTTTAGGGAGATGGAGTGACTAAAAATTAGTGATTCTAGTATGTTTTTTTCGGCGTTTACCGTGCGGGTTAAATAATGTTATATTGTAATAGTTCCGAATTTTACGGACGTGGCAATATCAATTATGTTTATTTTTAGTTCTTTTTTTACAATGCTTTAGGGGGAAAATGGGAAAAGGGAGGTTTTTCAACTTTTAATATTTTTTTTATACATAAAAAAAACGTTATTTTACTAATTTTTTTTACTAGTCACCTTAGGGGACTTGAACTAGCTATCGTTGGATCGCTTGCACTATATACTGCAATTCTAATGTATTGTAGTATATCATGTTTCTGATAGGCCTCTCCGGAGGCAGGGCTTAATCAGAGTACAAAGATGGCAGACCTGGGGGCCCCCAGTCTGCAATGCCAGCCATCTGCACACCGCGATCGCAATGTGGGGGTGCCGATGGGCTGTTAGAGGGAGTCGCCCCTCTCTTTCTAATGTCTTAGATGCCGCGGTCACTATCGACCGCGGCATCTAAGGGGTTAAACGAGCAGGATCACGCTCAAGCACAATGTCACTCGTTACATACAGCCGACACCCGTGTTGTAAGGAGGCAGCTGAGCCCTGTGAGCCCGCTTCATACTTCCCCTACCCAGCTATGACTTAAGTCTATGTTGGGAAGGGGTTCATATACTTTGCTTTTAAAATATAATGCAGTGGACCCTATGAGACGACCACTACATACGGTAATTAAGTAAAAAGTGGTCTTCTAGAGGGGTGATCCTCTCAAGGTCAATGCACGTAGGATATAAGGGCATTAATACTGGTCTAGATCAGGGATGGTCTACTCAAGGGGGTGGTATTTTGGAGAGAGTTTCATTGTATCTGATTGATCTGATAGTGTTATCTGATAGTGTTATTGTTCTTATTCCCTCTTGTTATAGTTACAGTCCGGGGCATAAATAAAGAATGTGTAATTTATATCCTGGATATAAAACTACTTGTGCCAGTTGACCGGAAACATGAAAGTCCTGCTCTGTTCTCAAAATACTCTTGTTTCTGAAGGAACCAATTTTGAGCACAGAAATACTATACACAATGAAACCTCTCCAAAAGACCACCTTTTTGAAAACCTGAACTAGACCAGATTTTTCTGTAAGGCCCGGTTTACAGCATTGTTTTGCCACCGCCAATGAGTGCCACGGGCAAAAACCCGCTGCGCAAAACGTTTTCTCTGCCTCTCATTGTTTTTGATAGAAGCTCAGAGACGGAACCACAGGAAAAAATAACATGTTGCTTTTTTTTCCTATGAGCGGCTAAAACCACCTCCCCATGAAATCAATAGGAAGCATTTTTTTTGGCACTGATTCTGACGTGGTTTCCGCGTCAAAATCAGTGCCCAAAAACTCTGTGCAAACAGGGCCTAAGGGATTTTTAACTCCCTTAAATGACTGGGCTACTGTACCCGTGTAAGGAAGTAACCTTTTTGTACAAAGCCTTTTATGACTGCCTTAGACTCGGGATCACAACAATATATCTATAGTTTATCAGCGAGTGTCATGGTGGAAACCCGGCATTAAACTTTAGGGTTTGATTTTTAAGATCTAATCTGTTTTGCTTATGAACACATAAAACATCATTAACAACCTGCTGTTGAAATATCCTCTTTATCGTGCTTGACTTTTGAAGGCAAAGCAATGGCCTGAGAAAACAAAACAAAAATAGAGTAAGAGTTATTTATTAGCGAATTTTAGTCCCCAAAAAAAAATACTCTGAGAACAAACTGAGGTTTTTGGTGTCCGAAAGTGATGAAATCAATACAATTTAGAATAGATAATAATAATAATAATATATTGGTGTATATGTGTACTGTATTGGTCTACTATTACTACTACTACTATTGATGTATGTCGGATTATTCATCTGATTTTCCCAGAATGCTACAAGGAGTAAAAAAGGATGTGGGACATTATCATCTATGGAGATAAGATGAGATGTAGAGTGGGGAAGACTCACCATATTGTCATTCTCATGATCTTCGTCTTCTGTTTCTTCGTCTTCTGTTTCTTCGTCTACTGAACATGACTCTTTTATCTCTTGTTTAGTTTGTCCAGCTCTTCCTAAAACTAAAATAAGACACTTGTATAAGAAGAGTTCTTGATTTGGACACCAGATACAATACAACCTTGGTATGGTACTCTAGTAGAGCATTCGTTTTTACTAGGAACTTGATGCATGTATTGGATGCTATATTTATGAATGTATGGAGTGGACCTTTCCACTTTGAGCCTCTACTTTGGCTGATAAATAGTGCCAGAACTGTGTCTGAACATCACTAAATAGGACATCACAGAACCTTGGGTTCAGGATCTAGGCTAGGCCTATTTTTTGTATTTGTTGAGTGGACAGCTACCATGTACATGCCCTTTTGGAGCATTTTTTGTCGCAGCATGGAATATAGACTTTAAAAGGGTGTTCCCTCACATATGTTGGGAGAAAGGGGGTCCCGTGAACCCCGTTAGCCCATCCAAATTGGACAGTTTTCATATTGAACTCAATAGAGAGATTGCCACGTTGTTGGTCCATTAAAGGGGTTTTCCAGGCCAGACTTACACAAGCCCAATCACCTAGCCCATCCCATAAAAGGCACTTTTCATTTTACTTACTGTCCCGAATTGCGGCCGATTTAGAGATCACACCGTGGTTCACATGATGCTGTCCCTTTGCTTTTCCTGGCTTCCACTGACATCTCGTCCGTTCCTCTGCTCCTTCTGGCCAGCTCAATGTACGGATCGGCATGGATGACGGATAGTACAAGGCTGCCGGAAATTACCCAGAGATACACTGAGCATGTGCGGTTGGAAAACACTGTTTTCTCCACGCATGCTCAGTCCAATGCCTCCAGTGAGCCTGCGTGAAGCTTCTCCCAAAGCACAAGTGGAGGGTGGATATCGTGCAGGAGGAGTACCAAGTGTAGCAAGATGGAGGTGGCCGGGGCTGGCTTACTATCTAGTAGGGAGGTGTACTGGGCGTATATTATCTGGAGCTGGCTGAGATGCCAGCACCTGGCAGTTTGTGAAAACAGAAAGTGCCGCAGACCGGATGTAAAAAACGGGCGTACTTCAGGGGGACCCGCGATCGTCCAGACACAGCATTAAAATTGTGAAAAAGGTATCTGGGGGATTTATTGTATTGTATGTGATCCGGCTACAGCGTTAAAAGGAATGAGCAAAAGTGTCAGAAAACCCCTATAAGTTTATGAGAGTAAAGGACCAAGCAAGCACCTCTCCATTGATTTCAATGGGATCCCCATTCTCCCGATAGGTGAGGGTCTTAACAAATTAGTTTAGCTAACCTTCGATGAAATTCCTCATGTCAGTGCTACAACTTTCTAAGGTTCCTGATGTTTCTGAGAACTGTAAAACAAGATAAAGTTAAGTCAGAGGATATCTTTTTATGGTCGTTTGTACATACATTGCTACTATCACATTTTAATCTGCTCTGTACATTGCTATGGATACTTCCAAACTATTCACGAAAGTGGCAACTGTATATGGCACACATATGGACTAAATTGATAGTATGTGCAGAAGATACTGTATACTAGATAATAACCGATGGAAGACCATTATTACATGCATGCATGGAGCCTACAGTTGTAAAACAACAGTACAATATTATTAGTTGAGTCTTTTCTAAACCTAGTTGACGTGATATTTCATATGAACCTTGATGTCCATCAGAAAAACCAACAGAACCGTACAGTCCTGGTAAAAAGTTTTAAGACTGACACAAATTTTGGTTTTAACAAAGTTTGCTGCTTCAGTGTTTTTAGATCTTTTAGTCAGATGTATCTATGGTATACTGAAGTACAATTAGAAAGACTTCATAAGTTTTTAAACTTTTGACAAATACATCAAGTTTATGCAAAGACTCAATATTTACAGTGTTGACCCTTCTTTTTCAAGACTTCTGCAATTCACTCTGGCATGCTGGATATCAGCTTCTGGGCCAAATCCTGACTGATGACCCATTTTTGTCTCATCAGTGCTTGGAGTTTATCACAATTTCTGTGTTTTTGCTTGTCCATCCGCTGTTTGGGGATTGACCACAGGTTCTCAATGGGATTGAGATCTCTGAGTTTCCTGGCCATGGACCCAAAATTGTAATTCTTTGTTCATCGAGCCACTTAGTTATCCCTTTTACCTTGTGACATGGTGCTCCATCATGCTGGAAAAAGCCTTGTTCATCACCAAATTGCTCCTGGATTGCTGGGAGAAGTTGCTCTTGGAGGATGTTTAGATACCATTCTTTATTTATGGAAGTGTTCTTAGGCAAAATTGGGAGTGAACCCACTCCCTTGGAGGAAAAGCAACCCCACACATGATGCTTTACTGTTGGCATGACACATGACTCATGGTAGCACTCTCCTTTTCTTCTCCGGATAATCATTCTTCCAGATGTCCCAAACAGTCTGAAGAGGGCTTCGTCAGAGAAAATAACTTTAAATCAGTCATCTGCAGTCCAATCCCTGTACTTTCTGCAGATTGTCAGTCTGTCCTTAATGTTTTTCTTGGAAAGAAGTGGCTTTTTTGCTGCCCTTCTTGACCCCAGGCCAGACTCCAAAAGCCTTCGCCTCACTATGCGTGCAGATACACTGAAACCTGCCTGCTGCCATTGACGAGCAAGATCTGCACTGGTGTTGAACCGATCCCGTAGCGGAATCCTTTTTAGGAGACAGTTCACAGCAATTGAACGTCTCTCCTTGAAGTTCTTGATGATCCGATAAATGGTTGATTTAGGGGCAATCTTACAAGCAGCATTGTCCTTGCCTGTACATCCTTTTTGATGCAATTCAATGAGGACTGCACATGTTTCCCTGGTGGTAACCATGGTTAACAGAAGAAGACAACGATTTCAAGCACCATCCCTGTTTTAAAGCAACAAGTCTGCTCTTATTATTCAATCAGCATGACAGAGTGATATCAGCTGCCTTGTCCTTGTTAACACTTTCTAATGAGAAGATTACTGAAATTATGTTAGCAGGTCATTTTGTGGCAGGGCTTAAATGCAGTGGAAATGGGGTTTTTGTGAATAAGTTAATTTTTAATGGCAAGGAATGACTTTACAATTCATCTGATCACTCTTCATAACAATCGAGAGCTTATGCAAATTGCCACTATAAAATCTGAAGCAGCAAACTTTGTGAAAACCAAAATTTGTGTCAGTCTCAAAACTTTTGACCAGGACTGTACATATAGAAAGTAACCACCAACATGTAGAAGTTCACAGCTATAAGTACCATCTACGGGTCTTTTACCTGATCTTGGTAAGGCATCTCACGTAGAAGGTCTTGCACACTTCGAACAACATCGACTATTTCTTCTTTATATGCATCAAACATCAATGCTGTAGATCCACTACAGTCTTATGGGAGAAACAGACATAAAAGATGAACATTATAAAGCAGAACTAGTGACAATAAGGAGTGGTGTCATTGTGTCCTGATTATGACCAACAAATATTGATGTATTTTCTTGCTCAATATGCATGCTATATTTAAATAGGTGATGGTTCGAAGCAAAACCACATTTTGAGGTCCTTTAACCAATATTCAGTGAAACCTCCTTAAGGCAACCACCAAAAATCTCAGTGAAAAACAGTCTTCTATAAGATATAAATTAAATATTTGTCACTGAAAAATCTGGTCTAGATCAAGGGTGGTCTTCTCTTCTCAAAGAGGTGGTCTTCTGGAAAGGTTTCACAGTAGTAGAAAATAACAAATTATTTACAATGCTTATTTTAGTTTGTAAAGCCTTTTAATAATAACACTACTCACCGCTGATTTTAAATGCGGCATGATGATGATCAGACCAAAGAATTGTCATGTTACGTAAGGGTTTTTAAGTCAAATCATTTTTTTGTTTGGATTTTTACATTACTATTTGATTTTTAGGTAAATACAAATCCAAGCTCTCATTGTGCACCCTTAGGTCTTATTCATACTACAGGGTCCCGACCGAGTCTGAGTGTCGGCCGATAAAATCGACCGTTTTTCCCGGCCGGTTTGCATCCGTTTTGCATCCGTTCCGATTCCATTTTGGGCCGGGCATATCTAGACAGTGACATCAGGGGCAACTCCTGAAGGGGAATCCCCATGTGGCCGGTGATTCCACTTCAGGAAAAGGCCCTGTCGTCTATGTCCATTTATGGACACTGAACGTTACTGGCTTCGCCTGGTGTGGAATCCCCGGTCACAGAGTGTTCGGGGATTCCGCTTCAGGAGTTTCCCCTGATGTCACTGTCCATATATGGACAGAGACATCAAGCGCTTTGTCCAGGAGCGGAATCCCCGATTCACACGGGGATTCCGCTCCTTCAGGGAGCTAAAGTGGGGCTAGCACATAGCAGAGCGGGGAGATACCTCCCTGCTCTGCTATAGTGGCGTCGCTACAGCAGTAGCAGCCGCAGCAGTTGCTAGCGGCGCCATCGGCCATGGGAGGTGTTGCCGGGCCAGGGCGCTTTTAAAACAAGCAGGGGAAGGGAGCCAGCGCAGTGCTCCCTTCCACCTGCTGTACACCCGGGCCCTGCCACACAGTACCCCTGTAGATAGCACCCCCACATTGTAGAAACTTACCTGCAGCATACAGCGATTAGTTCGAATGGCATAAACTCCTCCTCACATGCACTCTGCGCTGTGAGGAGAGATCGAGCGACGGTAGACATGGCCGTCACTCAGGACACATTCCGGTGATGGCCGTGTATTAACCGGCCCCATAGACTTCTATGAGAGCCGGGTGAACGGCCGAAAATAGGGCACGTCCCATTTTTTGACGGCCGGTTTTCCCGGCCCGTCAAAAAATCGGTCGTGTGAATAGCCCCATTAGCGGTCTATTGTTCCTACTGCAACTGGGTGACAGCCGTTTTATGAATGGCCGTCACCCGGCCGTGAAACCCTGTCGTGTGAATAAGGGCTTAAGATCCACCTTGACTGTGTAAGGCTCTGTTCATGTCTGCGCTGGAGCCTTCATCGCAGTTCCGGTCCAAAATGCAAAAATACAATCCTGCGACTGATCCGTTCCCACTGGTTTTTTTGTTGTTTTTCTCCTATGACGGAGCAGAACAACGAAAACAGTAATGCAGATTTTTAACAGGGCCTAATAAATTTGCTTGGCCACGATGTTTGCAGGGTATGCGCTAGGTTTGTGATTTGTTTTTTAATGATTTCTAGCTACCATTTGTCCAGCTCTATGAACATTTAACCTCATACCTAATCTTGACTGCTCATCAGACTGTCCTAGTGTCTTCTCTAAAGATTTGTTGCTGACCTTTATCCTGGTGTAACGCCGAATGGCCGCCAGTGTCCTCTCTCTGCCTGCCATACTGTTCTCCCAGGCCATGGGTGCCGTGCTCCAGTCTCTATCCAAAGGGTGAGT
This sequence comes from Rhinoderma darwinii, assembly GCF_050947455.1. Lineage (NCBI taxonomy): Eukaryota > Metazoa > Chordata > Amphibia > Anura > Rhinodermatidae > Rhinoderma > Rhinoderma darwinii. Next base: position 11,471,982 of record NC_134698.1, on the reverse strand, counting down.
GTACTGGCCCTTTAAGAGACTAAAAACTCTGCTGTCTGCTCCGAGCCACTCCTTTGCACATGTGTGCTATTTTAAGCAGCTTTCCTCACAGGAAGAGGCCTGAGGAAAGGTTACTAGTCCTGTCTAGTTACTGCTGTTTGGTATCTTGCTTCTTGCTGACATTGTGTGTACCTGACCCCAACTTGTATCCTCGACCTTGTCTCTGTCTGCTGTTTTACTCTGATTACTTGTTGTCTGAACCAGATTGCCTTTAACCACCAGACCTTTGCCGCCTGTCCGGATTACCTGCTTGTACTTGACCCTGCACAAACTTTTCCAGTCCCGACCTAGTCCTACACCTGACTACACACTCTGCCTGACCCCTGGTGTCTCGCACCAGTGTCCCCTGGCCCAGTGCCAGCCGTCACCTATACCGGGACAACTCCAAGAGCTAGCCACTTGGTAGTCTCCCTGCAGCGAAGACCAGATCCCTGTATAGGGGTTAAAGGGTGAAGACCAGGGTGGCTACTTAGACAATGCTCTTAGGAGTGGCCCAAAGCCAAACCGGTTTGGTGGCACAATGTGTCTACAAACCCGTTGCTTGTAACTCCTGGATTCCTATGTCTGACAATTTTGTTGTTGTTGACTAATTGCCTATTCTTGACTAAGATCCGCCTATAAGATTTGGAAAAGCTGCCTCACACTCAATTCTTTGAGTCAGCAGATTAGACAAAACAGAAATCTAAGGATCCTTTTAAAAGTGCCAATATGGGACGTAAAAACGAGCACCGATCAACAAGACATCTCGTTGATCGGTGCTCGTTTTTCTCTTAATCTTTGGTTATGTATGAATGAGCGATCGTTACTACGATCTATCGTCCCCATACATTTCCATTATGTCGGCAGCACATCTACCTGTTTACACAGGGAGATGTGCGACCGACTAGCAAACATTTTATTGGCCGAGTAAGCGAGCAGATCAGCCGATGAACAAGCAAACAATCGGCTGATCGTTGCCCTGTTTACACAGGAGAATGAGCGTTTGTATAAACACTTGTGTGCCCATGTAAAAGGGCCTTTAGGGTAAAGGGGGTGCTTTAGGTGGATAGTGCCATATGCTGGGCTTTTTTTTTAATGAATATCTTTTAGGACCAGTAAGTAATATTACAAATACAAAAGTATGGGGGAAAAGTTGCGTGTCAAGCTGCACTTTTCTAAAAGAATTACAGACTATGGATGGTCCAGAAACGAGTGCACGACTAACCTAGAACCAGAGGCGTAACTTGAAGCACCTAGGCCCCAATATAAAATCTGTAACAGGCCCCTCACCTACCATGTGTGATTTAGAATACTGGTGTCTACCAATGGCCCAGAGGATCCTTGGGGTCCCCTCAGGCACCGTGGCCTGGGTGAGACTGCTAACTCTGCACTCCCTGTTGCTATTCCCCTGCCTAGAACCTCACTTATCACCTTTACAAAAAAACACAGGTAAAAAGCTTTTGGGTATTGGAAAGTGATCTAAAAAACAAATCAGCGTTGTGTGGAAGTATTTCACTTACTCACCATGGAAGCTGGGTCTGTGCTCTGCATTTTGGTTCCAACATCTAATCATTAATTCTTTAGCTTCAAGCACCATTTTGACATCTCTGTACTGGTCTAGAACACTTTCTTTAGGTCTTTGGCCTTCACTCACACAGCGCTGGATTACAGCTGGATGTATACCTGCAAGAGGAGGAGGCAAACCATCATGACATCTTTTGTATATCATCATAAACTAGGAATGAAATATATTCTATAAATGTGGCGTAGGCTACATCCTAGGACCTACCAGGATAGGGCTCTTCTCTTGAGAACATTGTCCATGTTAAGATTCCATAGCTGTAATTTAGAAAAAGAGAACAGAGAAATTAACGACATAGCTTTCAATATAAGCATAATAATAATGTTCAATAATCGGTCGTCAGCCTTATTTGTCTCCCTAGAGGACCCATTTAAAGGAGAATCCCAATCTTTCCTGACTTGTTTGCAAAAGCGAAGCAGCCCTTTTCAACATTGGTTCAATGCAGCGTTGGATTTGACACTGTGACAGAAAAAGCAGCCCCACGAGAGCAGTGAGATAGCTACTTCCTGTCTTCAAAACGAGAACTTGAATAGTTAAAACGTACAAGAAAATGCCTGTAACATGTTAACTAGTTTCTGAGCATTACCAGACAGCCGCATGTTTTTTTTAAAGGCTTTATTTGTAATTTTGCATTCTGCAAATTCATACAGAGAATCAAAAGTAAACATACACTCCAGTGTACTTGTGGACATTATTCAATGTACAGAGTATTCAAGTAATTAAATGACAACGGTTACATCAGAGATAATATATACTTGTGAAATGAACAAAGGGCATATAGAAAGAACACAGAAGATATAGTATCATAGTACACTGGGTTACTCCCAGCAACTAAAACTATTGCTATGTACATGCATTCAAGCAATGACCATTGACACAAAGTCATAAAGATCACCATACGTGCACAAATAAACTGAAATCTAAAGAAAAGCTCGTCACAGAAACCCTGTACAACCCCGTCCAGGATTCCCAAGAGGCATATCGGAGGAGTAATTATTCTAGGGAATTCAAAGTGAGCATGTAAGAACTGCAGTCCAGGAGCGGGAGACTCTAGAATATGACCACACCGAATGGAGAAATGTACCAACCGCTGCCTGACAGTGAAAACAAAGATCAGAGGAACTGGCTCCAATTCTTTTTAAAATGACAGGTGTGTAATATATCCTGTTAAGAAATCTCGTTTGAATAAAAAAAAAATTCCACCTCTGTCCAATCCTCAGAAGTCGAGCCCGGGATATATATATATATCAACCACTTATTAAAGGCCTTATAAAAAGGTTTGGCATCAGCCGATCGCAGACATATCTGGAGTCCTAAGAATGCTCTCCAGTTTGGAAAAACAAGTGGGGAGAGTTAAAGTCCCAAACTGGGCTCAGAGAGCATGACAAAGCTGAAGGTAAACAAAGAAGGCCGTCCATGGCCATCTCTTAAGGCATGAAAAGAGAGAAATTTCGAGTCATTTGAAAACAATGAAACAAGAAAAGCGCTCCCGATAGAGTACAAATGTGGTAAGTAAGATTTAGACTATAGTGGAGTAGTAGGAGAATACTTAGGGTCATCAACGGCTTTTAGCAAGGCTTCAGCTAATCACCACGCCCCGGCTACAGTCCTAAAAGGAGACAGAACAGTGTTCTTTTGTAGTGGCATAACAGATTGGTAAGGCGTTCAAAAGGATCCCAATAGAGCCCCCTCTAACGCAGTCGCTGCATTGCTCATGTCATTATCAATCCACCAGCGGGCATAAACCAACTGGCAGGCCAAAAATAGCGATACATATTCGGAGCAGCCATGTTGCCATGATGTTTACGGGCTTGAAGAGAGGCCAGACTGAATCTGGGAATTTGACCTTGCCAATAGAAAGATCAGACCGATCTAACAGACTAAACAGTTTTTGGGTACCATAACAGGCAAAGCATAAAACATTTATAATAATTTTGGAAGATAAATCACTTTAAATAGATTTATACGACCTCAAACAGATAATGGGAGACGGTGCCATGATTGACGTTCCGTGGTCATTAAGAGGGGGTCAAGATTAAGAGCAATTAAGTGGAGAGACCACAATTCCCAAATACTTAAACTGAGTTACTATCGGCGAGTCCACTGGCAGAGGTCAGCTGGGGCAATAAGGTCGGGGAAAGTGGGAACCGTGCCGATTTAAACCAATTTACCGCTAGATCAGAGATGGTACCGAATTCTCACATCAGTTTAAAAAGGAAAGCCAGTGAAGGACCATCATCTGCCAGATAAACCAGGGTATCATCAGCATATAAGGAAACTTTCTCAACTACAATACCTCGGAGATGCCTATAGTATTAAGAGATTGGCGTATAATACCTCTATAGCTAACACTGGGGAGTTAATGGCAAGTGTAAATCGTAACAGGGAGAGCGGGCAACCTAGTCTGGTACTTCTTCCCAGCAGGAATATGGGGGAGACACCGTGGTCGGTACAGATTACAGCTTTAGGAGATTTATATAATAATCCATCCACCCAAGTGCCAACGGTTAGTCTGCCTTCAGGCAGCTGCATGTATAAGTATACAGTAATAGGATGTTTTTGGTTGGGGGACTTAATTTCCAGTCCCAATATCAGACTTCTCTTACCTGTAAACATCATAAGATTTGACAGGATGATAGTTGATGTCATTCAGAGATTCTGGTGCAATGTATGACAAGGTTCCAGCAAATGAAGGAGCTGCCGAACTAGTAGCCCCAACAATCTTTGACAATCCAAAATCTGTGATCTTAAGAAAGACAGAAAATAGACATATCAACTTTATCTTATATAGAAGAATAATTATCATCACAATCTTCAATAGTAATGTTTCTCAATCTAGGTACCAGGTGACTCTTAATGGTTCTCCAAGATAAAAATGTGTAAAAAACAATGAAAGTTGGTGTTGTACCGGCATCATTGTAAAACACTGATAAGATCCATTACAACCACCACAGGTATCCGAAGGTCCATTACAACCACCACTGGTATCCGAAGGTCCATTACAACCACCACCGGTATCCGAAGGTCCTCATGCGAGAGACTGAGCCAGGATGAACAGGCCATGGCTTTGAAAGAAGCATGTCATGACCCAACGCTACACCATGAGATCATCGCCATATCTGTTTACCTAGGCTCTAAACATATGGTCAACAGGAACAAACAGTTGTGGATCTGGGAACTTGACAAGTTTACTATTCTTCAGTGGTCTACACATTTCCTAAACCTCAGCATTCGCCAAGCATCTTTTGGATATGGTGGAAGTGGCTGAGCACAGTAAGACTTGCTTGGCAGCAAGTGGCATCATGTTACCATACAGCATCTACATGTCTAAGACATCTTGGGAAAACCCATGCCCCAATAATTTATTAAATTTGTTCCCTCAGGCCATACCTGGTCCAATCATACGTGTACCATATATACTGCTAGTTGGTGGTATGTTTCTATGCTTACTTTATAAGGTGGCTAAAGCTGAATACTAAAATCCTGTATGAAATTTATACAGAACATACTATGGCCCTATCTGCACCTCCATTACCACCATAGATTTAAGGTCTTCTAGAAATGTATGTATGTGCCACTCATCACGCATAGGCTTTGTAACATGGCATTGGGTAGTTACCTGTATATCTAAGTTCTTGTTTAACAGTACATTGCAGGGTTTCAGGTCACGATGGATGATTGGTGGGTCAAGGCTGTGGAGATAGTTCATTCCCAGGGCCACCTGATCGAGAATCTGGAACCTCAGGGCCCAGGGAACATCAAAAATTTTGTCAAAGAGGGACCGTAAAGAACCATAGGGCATGTACTCCATGACCAGTCCATATTCAGTAAGATTTCCTTCAGGTTTCTCATACACACCAATGAGACGGAGCACGTACGTGTCGCTGGCCTTCTGCATTACGTCTCGTTCCTTCTTTAGATCCTTTACCAGTTTTTCCAAGTTGGAGCTGGAATAAAAGAATAGAGTAATACATATGGGCCGGATAACCATCAGAACACTAAATGGCATATATTTCCGATTAATGGGGAGAAGGCACACCCCGGTTTTTGCTTTAGCATAAATATTATTTTTGGAGCTCTCGCCCCTTTCCCTAACTTCCTTAGGCCTCATGCACACGACTGTAGCCATGTGCACGGCCGTGCTTTTCGGGTTGGGCGACCGCGTAGCGTCACCCGCGGGCCTCCCGTAAATCACGGACCCTGCACATGGCCGTGTGCATTTTTTTTCTATGAGCCTGGACTGCAAACCACGACCGTAATAAGACATGTCCGTTTTTTTGTGGTCCAGGCTCCTGGGCTAGGCACGAACCGTGGAAACCACGGTCATGCGCATGGGCCCATTGAAATGAATGGGACCGCAATTCACCCGCAGATTTGCTGGTGAATTGCAGCCGCAAAAATACGTTTGTGTGCATTAGGCCTTCGTCTTTAATAGAAAGGGAATCACTCCAAAATGGCCAACTGTCCCTTAATCTGGGATGAGACTGCAGCAGCTGGCAATTACCAAACGGGTCACCGGATGAAAGCTCTCCCGATAGTGGGACCCGCGTGTTTCAGGCATTTATGTAATTTCCTGTGACTATGCCATGAATGCTTAAAATGGGAATGCCCCTTTAAACAACACTAATAAGGCTAACGTATATGGGCCAAAATAATGTCATTGATGTCACTGGAAGGCCCGTAACTAATAGCAGTCAGCACACAAAGCTTGGGTAAAAATATTGTAACAATACATTTTCAAATTGCTATGGGGACGTTTCACTTTTACTGCTTTTGCTTGGATCACTGACCAGCAAACCTATTAAGGCCCCTTTAAACTGGCCAATTATCGGGCAAACGTGCATTCATATGAACAATCATTCCCGATCATTGTCCTGTGTAAACAGGGTAACGATCAGCCGATGAACGAGCGTTTGCTTGTTCATCGGCTGATTGTATAATTTATGCAGCAATAAATATTGTAGTTGTCGGCAGCACAATCTCCTTGTGTAAACATGTGCTGACGACATGATAGAAATGTATGGTGACGAGCGATCGTAGTAACGATCGCTAGTACCCATGCATTGCTCCTTGTGAAAGGACCAAACGAGCGCCGATCAATGAGCTGTCCCGTTGATCGGCACTCATTTACACGGCCTATGTTGGGTCGTCTAATAGCACTCAAGGCTCACAAACATGACAGACCTAGGTGCCCTTGTAATCCACTTAGATGGCACTTTTACTATTGATGATGGTATCTGATCGGGTCAAAAAAGTCAGGATCGGCATTACCTCCAATCGAGGCCATTGCAGTGAGATGTATATGGCCACGTTCAGACGTGGCAGAATTGTTGTTGAATTCAGCTGCGGACAGTCCACAGTAGAATTCTGTAGCGGAATTCTGCAGCAGCCGTTTTTCAATGGGTCTTGTCCCTAAACACTCTTAGGGTATGTTCACACGGCTTATTTTCGGCCGTTTTTTGGAAAAAAAAAAAAACGCCTCCAAACATCTGCCCATTGATTTTAATACGAAAAACGGCGTTCTGTTTTCCGACGGGGTGTTTTTGTACGTGCCCATTTTGAAAAAGGGCCGCGAAAAAGAAGTGCATGTCACTTATTGAGCCGTTTTTCATTGACTCTATAGAAAAACGCGAGTTTGCTTAAAAGCTGAAAATCAGGAGCTGTTTTCCCTTGAAAACAGCTCCGTATTTCCAGACATTTTTGATTTTGTGTGCGCACATACCCAAACACTATCTAATCAGCGCTGACAGTGTTAGACTATAAGGACAAGAATGGTAATGCCCAGTTGTCAATGTATTCATACATTTCCAGGAGGAATAACAGAGGAACAACACCATGCAGAATTCTAAGGAAAGATGCTCTGGAATTGTTATTTCATGGGGAATACAAGTATTTACTAAAACAGACATGTCAGGAGAGGCGACAGATCTTCTTTCATGCAGACAGCAGAGCCGCGTGCGTTGAGTCTATATAGCGGCCGCGTGCGTGGGTCCTAATTATCGTGTAAAAAGAGGTACTGCAGGTAATACATGTATCTCGGTGACGTGACTCTCCACACGTTTCTTGGCTGCTGCTTCATTTCCTTCCTTCTATATCGTGTTCTGCAATTCGGTTTTATTTAGCCGCAGCTTCCTGTGCGCTCGAAAGTGAAAGTGGTTTATTTACTCCAACACATTTTTACTTCTGCGCATTGTAAAAGATTGCAAGACTGACTCATGAGGAAACAATTCTCTGCCCTGTTCATGCTGGGAATTTCCTGCGATTGCATAAACAGTCAATTTCCTATTCAATGTCCAGCTACAACCACAATGTTTTTTCAACCAAATTATACAAAGCAAAAGATAGTAATGCAAAATTCCGATTTTTATCTCGCTGTTTGATGTACTGGATCTCAGTCTCACACACACTTCTATCTGTATCTGCAATGTCCCATAACTCTGTTCATGAATAGAATGCAAGCACTGCAGTAAAGACTGACACCCATGCAAAGCAATGAAAGTGAGAGCAGGAATGGGAGTTGTAATGCTGTTTACTAAAAATAATCAATTGGATTTGGCAAGAAATATCAGCCTAAGGCCTTATTCACACTGGCACAATACGGGTGCTTTTTTTTGCCCCGATTTATCAACGCAACATCCTGACCTCCCGTGGTTTATCAGAAGGGATGTAAGAGCGCCATAGGTCTGGGTGTGGCGTCCGTAATATGGGCGCAAAAAAAACACCCGTATTACGCTCATGTGAAAGTGTCCTAAGGCCATGATCACACACAGTTTTTGTTGCAGTTTTTGAGCCGAAGTCAGAAGTGGATCCAAAAGGAAGTAAATGTACGAAGATCCACTTTTGCTCAAAAACTGCATCAAAACTATGTGTGTGATCATGGCCTAAGGGTGTAATTAGACACTGTGATGAAAGTGCGACGGAAACCGCATTTAAAAAAAAAAAACACTCGCTGTTTTACCGTAATTAGCTGTGGTTTTTAGAAGCGGTCACGTTTTGTACATATGAGACCCAAACCGCAACTGCATCGAAAAAAGCAGTAAAAATGCAACATCTTAATACACACCGTAAGGCCGGGTTCCCACGGGACGGATACGCCGAGTAAAAACTGAGCAGTGTCCGACCTGGAACCCGCAATACATTCTGTCTGAAAAACCGCACCACATTGTGGTGCGTTTTGTCAGACGGATTTTCCACTGCGGAAAGCAGCGGTAAAAAAACGCTCATACTTACCTAGGCCATTGTTATGGCGGCGCGCCGCTACAGCCTGTGATTGGCTACTGCGGTCACATGGGATGCAACATCATCCCAGGAGGCCGGACTGGACGAAGAAACACATACAAAGTATGTTTTTTTTTTCTTTTCTTTTTCCGTAGTTGCGACTTTTGCGGCGTAATCGCTGTGAATACGCCGCAAAAGTCACAACACACGGCTCTCTGTTGCGGGTTTTGCCTCCCCATTGAATTCAATGGAAAAAAGCCACAGTGGAAGATCAACTAAAACGCAGCATAAATATATATACTATTGTTACCTACCCATGTGACCCCTGGATCATCTTCAGTGCGATCTCCTTCCTCAGCAGCTTGCTCCATCCTCTGTATACAAGTCCAAACCCTCCAGATCCCACCTGCTGCAGCACCTCCACATCCCCAGGAGGTAGAATCATCATGTTGGGTGCCCCCTCAGGGTGATCCAGACACAGGGCTCACGACGAGTCGCCCACAGGCTCAGCACAGAAATAATGGCTCTAGAACGGAACAGCTCTGGGTTTCCTGCGCCCTCCTCTGTGATGAAATCAGCAGCTGCCTGACATCTGAACTCCTTGTATGACTAATAGCCGGGAAAATCCCAGCGCAGTTTTGGCAATTTTTCTGTTCTGTGTGTCTGTCTGACCTCTGTTCCCTGCTATTTGCTCCTTCACGAAATGTTTATGAACCCTTTCATGATCGGGGCTCTTCGGGTCTCCGCAGCAAAATTTCGCCTTTTGGAATGCTGCGTTCTAAGGTCGGATTCACACACCGCGTTTTTGCATGTTTTTTGTAACAGTTTTAATGGTGTTTTTAGTGCGGCCAGATGTTGTGAAATATAAACTGCACTACATGCACTGCGTTTTGCTTTGTGGCGGTTTTTTTTTATAGTCAGTATCTCTTTTTTTCCCAAGCGTAGCAGGCCTGTGAAAAAACAAAACACTAAATTAACCCCTTAGTGACCAGCCTATTTTAAATCGTAATGACCAAGGTATTTTTTTTTACGTTTTTCCATCGTCGCGTACCAAGAGCTATAACTTTTTTATTTTTGCGTCGACATAGCTGTATAAGGTCTTGTTTTTTGCGGGACAAGTTGTATTTTTTTAATAGCACCATTTTGGGGTACATATAATTTATTGATTCATTTTTATTAACTTTTTTTCGGGGGGAGGATAGAAAAAAACCCAGAAATGTTGCCACTCTTTTTTTGCGTCCTAAATCTACGCCGTTTATCGCGTGGTATAAATAACCCAATAACTTTATTCAGCGGGTTGTTCCGATTGCAAAGATACCAAATTTGTATAGTTTTTGTATGTTTTACTACTTTTACACTGTAAAAAACGCTTTTTTTTCAAAATTATTTGTTTTTGTGTCTCCATGTTTGAAGAGCCGTAACGTTTTTATTTTTCCGCCAATGCAGTTGTATGAGGGCTTTTTTTTTTTTGCGGGAAGACTTGTAGTTTTTATTGGTACCAGTTTGGAGTAGATGCGACTTTTTGATCACTTTTTATCACAGGATTCACAGAAAACAGCAATTTTTCAATTGTTTTTTTAATATTATTTTTTATGGCGCTCACCGTGCGGGTTAAATAATGTAATAGATTTATAGTCGGGGTCGTTACGGACGCGGCGATACCAAATATGTGTAACTTTTTTACTTTATTTTGTTTTTTTAATAGTAAAGCATTTTGTAAGGGGAAAAGCTGGGTTTTTCATTTGTTTTCACTTTTTTTTTATTAACTTTATCCAACTTTTTTTAACTTTTTTACTAGTCCCACTAGGGGGCTTTAATATGCGATCATCTGATCGCTATTATAATACACTGCAATACTTTTGTATTGCAGTCTATTACTGCCTGTCCGTTTAAAACGAACAGGCATCTGCTAGGACATGCCTCTGGCATAGCCTATCAGGCATTCTCTACAGGCAGACCTGGGGGCCTTTATTAGGCCCCCGGCTGCCATCGGAGTCACAGACACTCGGCGATCTTATTGCCGAGTGTCAGTGGGATGAGAGGGAGCTCCCTTCCTCTCTCCAAAACCACTCAGATGCAGTGCACGCTATTCAGCACCGCATCTGAGGGGTTAAACGGGTGAGATCGATACTTATATCGATCTCACCCGGCCGATCAGGGACTCCCCCTGCTACGTCTGGCAGCTGAGAGCAGGGAGACTTAACGCTCCCTGCTCTGTTTATTTATCCTGATGCAGCGACGTAAAAAGGCTTATTCATCAGAATAAAGTCCATTAGTGGCCGCCGTGAAAAGGCGTATTGGCGGTCACTAACGGATTAAAAATGGGGAAAAAAACCCGCTGTTACATTTTAAAAAATGTGTGCCATTTAACCCCTTCCCACCGCAGCCATTTTTCGGATTTCCCCTTTCGTTTTTTCCACCCCACGTTCCAAAAGCCATAACTTTTTTTCTTTTTCCCGTCGGTAGAGTCGTACGAGGGCTTGTTTTTTAAGGGACGAGTTGTATTTTTTAACAGCACCATTTATTATAACATTTAATGTACTGGGAAACTGGAAAAAAAATTCTTTGTGGGTGGAATAGGAAAAACACAGCTATTCCGCCATTGTTTTTTGGGTTTTCCTTTTTATGTCGTTTACCATCTGGTAAAAACGAGATGTTAACGTTTTTCTGCAGGTCAATACGATGACGGCGATACCAAACTGATATAGTTGTTTTATGTTTTATTACGATTACAAGGAAAAAACGTTGTTAAATATAAAATTAGTTTTGCATGGCCATATTGTGAGGTAGAATTTTTTTATTATTCCGTCAATTGAGCGGTGTGATGGCTTGTTTTTTGCAGGAAGAGCTGCCGTTTCTATTGGTACCATTTTGGGGTACATGAGACTATTTGTAGGAAGTGAGGTGACCGAAAACAGTAATTCAGGTTAACATTATATTGTAATAGTTAAGACATTTACGGACGCGGCAATACCAGTTATGTTTATTTATTTTTACACTGAGTGGATGGAGCGATGCAAAGCCGCCGCCACTGGACTCTGGAGCAGGGGAAACCTATTCTGTGGAGTGACGCTTCTCTATCTGGCGGTCTGATGGACGAGTCTGGGTTTGGTGAATGCCAGGAGAACGTCACCCGCCTGACTGCATTGTGCCAGCTGTAAATTTTGGTGGAGGAGGGAAATCTTAATGCTTCAGCATTCCAAGACATTTTGAACAATTCAGTCCTTTAGGCCAAAGTTGATTTGAGTTCAGAAGTGCCGGATTTCGCTGCAGATTTGCCATGATTTGAAAATTAGCATCATGCGCCGGAAATCTGCGCCGGAAATCTGTGCCACAAATGCGCGGCATTTAGGGGTTAAATAAAAATAATCACATAAAGAACAAGCGCTCCTCAATTGCAGAGCCCCACCTGGTGTTCACAATGATAATAACTATAAGAGAAAAAGAGGCTGTGGCTAAATTAAAACGTATCCTTTAACCAGTTCCTGACCAGGCCCATTTTTAAGTTTTAGCCATGTGCCAATATAAAAGCAGATTGTTGTTCTATTATTTTTCCAACCTACATGTATTTGGTCTTGTTTTTTTCAGAACATATTGGGCTTCCATATTGTGTATAAAAATAATAGATATACACTACCGTTCAAAAGTTTAGGGTCACTTAGAAATGTCCTTATTTTTGAAAGAAAAGCACAGTTTTTTTCAATGAAGATAACATTAAATTAATCAGAAATACACTCTATACATTGTTAGGGTATGTTCACACGACCTATTTTCAGACGTAAACGAGGCGTATTATGCCTCGTTTTACGTCTGAAAATAGGGCTACAATACGTCGGCAAACATCTGCCCATTCATTTGAATGGGTTTGCCGACGTACTGTGCAGACGACCTGTTATTTACGCGTCGTCGTTTGACAGCTGGACACTTCTTTGGACGTTTTTGGAGCTGTTTTCTCATAGACTCCAATGAAAACAGCTCCAAAAACGGACGTAAAAAACGCAGCGAAAACGGCGTGAAAACGCCGCGAAAAATGCGAGTTGGTAAAAAAACGTCTGAAAAGCAGGGTCTGTTTTCCCTTGAAAACAGCTCTGGATTTTCAGACGTTTTTGTTGACTACGTGTGAACATACCCTTAATGTGCTAAATGACTATTCTAGCTGCAAACATCTGGTTTTTAATGCAATATCTACATAGGTGTATAGAGGCCCATTTCCAGCAACCATCACTCCAGTGTTCTAATGGTACATTGTGTTTGCTAACGGTGTTAGAAGGCTAATGGATGATTAGAAAACACTTGAAAACCCTTCTGCAATTATGTTAGCACCGCTGTAAACAGCTTTGCTGTTTAGAGGAGCTATAAAACTAACCTTCCTTTGAGCTAGTTGAGAATCTGGAGCATTACATTTGTGGGTTCGATTAAACTCTCAAAATGGCTAGAAAAAGAGAGCTTTCATGTGAAACTCGACAGTCTATTCTTGTTCTTAGAAATGAAGGCTATTCCATGCGAGAAATTGCCAAGAAACTGAAGATTTTCTACAACGGTGTGTACTACTCCCTTCAGAGGACAGCACAAACAGGCTCTAACCAGAGTAGAAAGAGAAGTGGGAGGCCCCGCTGCACAACTGAGCAACAAGACAAGTACATTAGAGTCTCTAGTTTGAGAAATAGACGCCTCACAGGTCCTCAACTGGCAGCTTCATTAAATAGTACCCGCAAAACGCCAGTGTCAACGTCTACAGTGAAGAGGCGACTCCGGGATGCTGGCCTTCAGGGCAGAGTGGCAAAGAAAAAGCCATATCTGAGACTGGCTAATAAAAGGAAAAGATTAATATGGACAAAAGCACACAGACATTGGACAGAGGAAGATTGGAAAAAAGTGTTATGGACAGACGAATCAAAGTTTGAGGTGTTTGGATCACACAGAAGAACATTTGTGAGACGCAGAACAACTGAAAAGATGCTGGAAGAGTGCCTGACGCCATCTGTCAAGCATGGTGGAGGTAATGTGATGGTCTGGGGTTGCTTTGGTGCTGGTAAAGTGGGAGATTTGTACAAGGTAAAAGGGATTTTGAATAAGGAAGGCTATCACTCCATTTTGCAACGCCATGCCATACCCTGTGGACAGCGCTTGATTGGAGCCAATTTCATCCTACAACAGGACAATGACCCAAAGCCACCTCCAAATGATGCAAGAACTATTTAGGGAAGAAGCCGGCAGCTGGTATTCTATCTGCAATGGAGTGGCCAGCGCAGTCACCAGATCTCAACCCCATAGAGCTGTTGTGGGAGCAGCTTGACCGTATGGTACGCAAGAAGTGCCCATCAAGCCAATCCAACTTGTGGGAGGGACGTCTGGAAGCATGGGGTGAAATTTCTCCCGATTACCTCAGCAAATTAACAGCTAGAATGCTAAAGGTCTGCAATGCTGTAATTGCTGCAAATGGAGAATTCTAAGACCAAAGCAAAGTTTGAAGGAGAAAATTATTATTTCAAATAGAAATCATTATTTCTAACCTTGTCAATGTCTTGACTATATTTTCTAGTCATTTTGCAACTCATTTGATAAATATAAGTGTGAGTTTTCATGGAAAACACAAAATTGTCTGGGTGACCCCAAACTTTTGAACGGTAGTGTATTTTACTTTTTTTTTTAAATATGGAAGGAAAAATGGAAAATAAAATTGGGAAAAATGTGAATGTGTGATTTTAGGTGATTTTTTTTTTAGATCTGGTGCATGCCACTGAGTAAACACACCTGAATACATATTTGGCAACTTCTACCGACTTCAACAATACCAAATATGTGCACATTTCTTACACGCTGGGCGCAAGGTGGTGCTTACAAAGAATGGTGCGCAAACTGGCTTTTAGAGAAAAAAAATTCCAAAGCTGATTCGTGACACCATACGACCATTACAAATGTTGTGGCGTTTCCAGTCCACAAAAACTGATGGCCTATCCTCAGGATAGGCCAGCAATATCTGATCGGTCAGGGACCGACACCCTGTAGATCGGCTGTTTTGAAGGGGCCACAGTGCTTATACGAGCGCTGCTTCCACTTAATTTCCTTTACTGCTCACACTGTGAATCGCAGATACACTTGTAGCGGTGGTTCACAGTATTACAGCCTTCTACCATTCAAGTGTATACTGTAATACTGTGAACCGCCGCTACAAGTGTGTCCTCGATTCACAGTGTGAGCAGTAAAGGAAATGATTGGAAAGCAACGATGGTACGAGCATCGCGGCCCCTTTAAAACAGCTGATCAGCGGGGAGACGGGCCACCACCAATCAGATATTGATGGCTAAGTCTCTATACACACGACAGGGTCCGAGTGTTGGCCGTTTTGCATCCATTCCGGGCTGTGTTTTCGTTTTCAACGGCCGATTTTGACCCATTTTGCATCCGTCTTTTTCCCTGTCCATTTTAAAATCGGATGAATTTAATTTGTAATTTTTTTGCCACACACTTCCTTCTGTAGATACTGCCACACACTGCCCTCTGTAAATACTGCCACAGCCCCGCTGTAGGTAGTGCAAAACAGCCCAACTTGTAGGTAGTGCAACACAGCCCCCCTTGTAAGTAGTGCCACACAGCCACCCCTGTAGGTAATGCCACACAGCCCCCCTGTAGGTAGTGTCACACAGCCCACCCCCTGTAAGTACGGCCACACAGCCCCCCCTGTAAGTAATGCCACACAGCCCCCCCTCTAGGTAATGCCACACAACCCCCCCTCTGTAGGTAATGCCACACTGCCCCCCTGTAGGTAATGCCACAATGCCCCCCTGTAGGTAATGCCACACTGCCCCCTGTAGGTAGTGCTACACAGCCCCCTTTCACATAGGCACCCCCCCCCCCCCTTCCTTCCTGTAGGAGACGGCTCCAGGAGAAGTCCCTCACTTCACTGTCCATTAAAAAAAATAAATGTACGGAATGACCCTAGGGAATGGGGATTGTGTCCTTAAAATCTCATTCACACATCACTCATCTATAGGTATATGCGCCTGTTTATTTGCATATCGCACGTATACTAGTACCATCTACCTAAACATTGCTGCGGACCAAGTTAACCTCTTCATGGTAATGGTATTCCCTAATGGCAGTGGCGTCTTTCGGCAGGATAATGCGCCTGCCACACTGCAAAAATTGTTCAGAAATGGTCTGAGGAACATGACAAAGAGTTCAAGGTGTTGACTAGACCTTGAAATTCTGTTTATGAAATCTGTTTTAAGCAATTTTAAGGGCCGAATTGTTAGTCTTAGGCCTTATTCACACGAACGTGTTATACTTCCGTGATACGCGCGTGATTTTCAAGCGCGTCGCACGGACCTATGTTAGTGAATGGTGCCGATCAGACTGTCAGTGAGTTTCACGCAAGGTATGTGCGCTGTATAAAACTCATGACATGTCCTATACTTGCCCGTGTTTCGCGCAGCACGCACCCATTGAAGTCGATCGATGCGTGCAAGTCGCACACGGCACACGGAAGCACTTCCGGGTGCCGCGCATGATGCGCGCTACAGTAGTAAAAAGAATGAATGAAAACAGAAAAGCACCACGTGCTTTGTAAACATAAAAACAGAGTGTCATAATGATGCCGGCTGCGCGAAAATCACGCAGCCACGCACCATATGCTGATGCCACACGGACCTTTTGCGTGCGCAAAACGGACACGTCCGTGTGAATAAGGCCTTATACCTAATGCAGACCATGACTGCTGATCTATATTGGAATCCCTGTGGCACTCGGCATAACACAGTACATCAGATTTACTTAGAGTGTTCCACTGGATATACCATAAATGCCAATGCACTCTCCTGGTTTTGTTGTACGAGGAGACTGATTTGATTTCATATTAAATATAAGATATAAAAAATCTCAGTGATATATGATGTCATCCAAAATATAGATTAGTGATTTAAAAGTTAGAAGACAGATCTGGGACCCAAGGGGTTAAAGTTACAGAAGCCTATGTGTGACCAAAAGCTTAGCTTGAATCGAGAAGGTACGTAGACCACTTTCACAATGTAATGTTCGTAGTGGACCGATAGATGGAGCTGTGTGAGCAGAGTAAAACTTATTTTAGATATAATTAGCTGGTTGTAATGTTGATGCTTGGACACAAGGTGACGCTTTATTAGATATTTTTCTTTAGCCTAAGGTATCAGAAGTTGTCACAAGATGTCCATTTTATTTGTGTGACAGCGCCAGAAAATCCCTGTTCATTTTTTCCTTCACTTTACAACAAATATTCCATAAGTATCTCAGATGGAAATAACCTTTACGTTTTATTGTGAACCTTGGGAGTGCTACAATTAAGGAATATGGCCCTCAGACAGAACAAAGTGTGCACCCCTGGTCTAAATGATATTCTCATCTCCTCTAGAAAGTTAGACTGTTTACAGGATATTTCCCTCTTTGCCAAATTGAAGGAGTGAATTTTTGAAAGACAGGAACTTCCATTCCTTGGATACATTATTTCCACAGGGGGACTTCGAATGGATCCAGAAAAAGTCTGTCACCCAAAAGTGTCCCCAATTAGTGGGATTTAAAGGGGTTGTCCACGCACTGACAGCTGATGACACAACTGATGACTATCCACAGGATAGGTCATCAGTATATGATCGGTGCTGGTCCGACAGCCAGACCTCGCACCGATCAGCTGCTCCGGTTGCCGAATGTTATGAAGGGCATGCAGTATTTGGAGCCAGAGGCAGTTGTCTACGACCATTGCATAGGGGCCGTGCTGCACAAAAGCAACTCTGCTCCTATTCATTTGACTAGGAGCAGTACTGCAGCTCAGCCGCTATTCTGTGACTGGAGCCATCTGCTTCCGGCATGGACATCCGGTGCCCGCACCGATCATATACAAATGACCTTTCCTGTGGATAGGTCATCAGTTGTCCGTGCCTGGGCAACACCTTTTAAGATGCTTCAGAGATTCCCCAGATCTGCCAGCTACTATCAACAATTTATCCTGGATTTCTCACCCTCCTCACGGCTTTAACTCAGCAAGGATCTAACCCCCGTGTTGGAGACCTGTTTCTCTACGGCTCCGGTTCTTCACCACCCCGATTCCAGCAAGCCATTTTTCCTTGAAGTCGATGCCTCCTCGATAGGGGTGGGAGCCATCCTTCTACAGCAGACTACATAAATCAAGTATAACACGCTACAAGGCTAATGTCTTGCTACTCATGGCGTTCCCCGGCAAAATCAGCTGTTAAGAAACAACATCTTTAAGAATGTTGCAACTCAGGGTGGTGTCGGTGGAGGACAATGTGTGTATGCCATTTGATAATCTGTAAAAAATTAAAGAGAAAAGCGCCCCACGGTGCAGAAATCCCAATACAGTTTGGAAGAGACAATACAAGTGTAGGTGTAAACCTCACCTGGGCAGGTTGTGCGATGTCCAGGCACAACACTGTTTAGAAGCATTAATTGATGTAGTTGCAGCTGCTTCCTAGCCGGTGGGACAACAGGGTTCCATCGCATAGTTCTGGATTAAGTCCAGAATAAAGTGGAAGCCAAAAAGCGCTACTTCATCACAAATTAAGACGTCCTCAGTAGGTAATGCGTAATTCAGTTTTATTAAATTTGATGGGGTGACACGTTTCGACACCGAACTGCCGTCTTCATCAGACCATATGCAAAACAACGCAAACGCAAACAAACGCCGTGTGAACATACCCTAAGAGTGTAGCACTTGTTTTTAGCTGTTTTTTGTTGTTTTGTAGACAGTTTTTGGTAGGGGTGCCCTAAAGATTTTATTTTTTTTCCGGGGGTGCCTCGAGCCTGAAAAGGTTGAGAAACTCTGCACTAGACATTGCCTGCTTGTCGTGGACCCACTGGGCTGGACCCACTGTCAGGGACCCACTGGGCTGTACCGCTTGGCGGTATGGCAGCTGGCCAACAGGGCGCAGGTTACAGTCTATAGTTCGTATAGGGTACCTGTGGCAGCTCGGACACTAGCAACGCAGGCTCGGCAGGGACTAGGCAGCAGGAAGACGTCAGGCATGGTGAAGCAGGACAGGCATGGTATACAGCACAGCACGACTTCAGCTCAGCACGGAACTAGACCAGGATAGCACGGGATACAGGTGCAGGGAACACTGGGAACTGGGAAGCACTAGGAGAATGTTTACATAGACAAACTTAGGGTACGAAAACAACGCTCAGGCGTGGGAGGAAGGGGCTGAGCCCTTCTTATAGTCCAGGGTGCTATGGGGCCTTCAGGACCCGGCCAAGGTGAGTGGAGGAGCGCTGGCATCTCCTGAGGAGGAGACTGGGGCCAGCGCTTGCAGATCCATGGCTGCGGGCGTCAAGAGGTGAGTGAGCCTGACGGCCCGCGACCATGAGCATGACAGTATCCCCCCCTCTTACGCCCCCTCTTCTTGGGACCAGAGTGAGAGAGAAATTTCTTCAGAAGGGCAGGAGCATTGAGGTTCTCCTCTGGCTCCCAGGACCTCTCTTCAGGACCAAACCCCCTCCAATCCACCAAATAAAAAGTATTTCCTCTTACTTTCTTGGTGTCCAAGATCTCCTTAACTTCAAAAGTATCTAAAGAGCCGCTGGAGGCAACCGCAGGGCTAGGAGTCTTGGTAAAGCGGTTCAGAACCACCGGTTTCAGAAGGGAGACATGGAAGGAGTTGGGAATCTTGAGGGTAGGAGGCAGCCGAAGCTTGTAGGCGACAGGGTTGATCTGCTGCAGGATCTCGAAGGGTCCGAGGAACCTGGGAGCAAACTTGTAAGATGGCACCCTCAGTCGGATATTCCTGGAGGACAGCCAGACCTTCATGCCAGGGAGAAACTGAGGTGGTTCTCTTCTCCTTGTGTCCGCCTTCCGTTTCATGCGGTCGACCGACAGCAGGATGGAGGATCGAGTCTGCTGCCAGATCTGCAAAAAGTCCTTAAAAGCAATGTCAGCAGCTGGTACCTCGGACGTATCAGGCACCAAGAGGGGAATTCGTGGGTGTTGGCCATAGACAATAAAGAACAGTGTCTTCCTTGTGGACTCACTGGTATGATTATTGTAAGAAAATTCAGCCCACGGGAGCAACTGCACCCAGTCATCATACTGCTCGGAGATGAAGTGGCGTATGTAGTTCTCCAAGATCTGATTGATCCTCTCGACCTGAAGAAAAGTCCAACTTTACACCTAGGCATTCGCAGAGGGCTCTCCAGAACTTCGAGGTGAACTGAAGCCCACCCCGATCAGAAACAATATGCTGCGGCAAGCCGTGCAGGCGGAAGATGTGTTGGATGAAAAGCTTGGCCAGTTGAGGAGCAGAAGGAAGACCGGTCAGAGGAACGAAGTGATCCATTTTCGAAAATCGATCCACCACCACCCAGACAGTACTGCATCCCGCAGAGAGAGGCAGGTCAGTGATGAAGTCCATATGCTGCCAGGGAGCATCGGGCACAGGCAATGGCTGGAGCAGACCATCAGGTCTGGAGTGAGCGACCTTGTTAGCTGCACACACTGAGCAGGAGGAAACAAAGTCCAAAATGTCCTTGGGCAGCGTGGGCCACCAGAAATGACGGGCAATCAGATCTCGGATCTTACGGGTCCCCGCGTGACCTGCCAGTCTAGAGGAGTGTCCCCAGCGGAGAATTCTCCCTCGGTGAGCCAGGAGCACAAAAGTCCTCCCTGGAGGAATGTCCCCAACTTGCAGGGGGTTGACAGAGACAATGCAAGATGGATCAGTAATGTTCTGTGGAATCTCCATGGTGTCTTCTGTCTCGAAAGACCTGGACAAGGCATCGGCCCTCACATTTTTGTCAGCCAGGCGATAATGGAGCTCAAACTGGAACCTGGTAAAGAACAGCGACCACCTGGCCTGACGAGGATTCAGTCGTTGTGCCGTCTGGAGATAAGTGAGGTTCTTGTGGTCCGGAAAAATTAGGATAGGATGAGCTGCACCCTCTAGTAGATGTCTCCACTCCTCCAGAGCCAATTTGATGACCAGTAACTCCCGATCCCCAATCGAGTAGTTGCGTTCTGCGGAAGAGAAGAGCTTAGAGAAATATCCACTTACCATTGACTTGCCCTTGGAACCTCTCTGGAACAGGAGTGCGCCAGCACCGACAAAGGATGCGTCCACTTCCAACGAGAACTGTAGGGAAACATCTGGATGATGAAGGGTAGGGGCTGACGTGAAGACATTCTTCAAGCTATTGAATGCGGACTCTGCCTCAGGAGTCCACACCTTGGAGTTCATGCCCTTCTTGGTGAGGTTAGAGATGGGAGAAATCAGTGAAGAAGAACCCAGCTCCTGCCGGAGAGGAGGATTTCCGTATCAAGCCCCTCCCCAATTTCTCTTTAACATAGGCAGACATGGACTGAGTCTCTGGTAAGGAGAGAGGATGTACCCTACCACGGGGAAGGGATGCACCAGGAATCAGCTCAATAGGGCAGTCATATGCCCCGTGTGGCGGCAGCGTCTCCGTCTCTCTCTTGCTGAAGAAATCCGAAAATGCAGAATAATGACCAGGCAATCCTGCCAATGACTGAGGCAGAGGAGGCTGAGCCGAACGAATCTGTCCCAGGCAACGGTTGTGACACTCGGGACCCCAATGGAGAACCTCTCGAGAGTTCCAGGACTGGGGCATGTAATCGGAGCCAAGGCAGGCCCAGCAGCACACAGTTTTACAGCCTTGGACAAGACAAACAACGATAACAGCTCGGAGTGAAGAGCTCCCACTTAGAGCCTCAGCGGCATGGTCACAGCAATTACTGGATCTGGCAGAGGAAGTCCATTCACAGATGCAACGGTCAACGGCCTCTCCAGAGGGGTAGTGGGTAATTGAACAAGATCCACCAGGTCTCTACAAATGAAATTAGTAGCGAATCCAGAGTCCAGATATGCAGAGACCTGATGCGTTCTCTCGCTGGACACCATGGTCACTGGTATGGACAATTTAGATGGAAGTGCTTTTTTATCCAAGGTTGTCTCTCCTAGCAACCCTAGGCTCTGGGACTTTTGGAGACACAGACGCACAAGATGGCCTCCGAGGCCGCAATATAGACAGAGTCCCGAAGTGCGTCTGTGTTGTCTCTCCTGGGTAGATAGCTTACACTGGTCTATCCTCACAGACTCCTTAGGAGGATCAGCACCTGAGAACAGCAGAGGTTGCAGCAAGGGTGGGACTGGACTAGGAAGGCCTCCCTCCCAACGAGCCTCTTGGAGCCGTTCTCGGATCCTCATATCAATCCGGGCGGACAGAAGGATGAGGTCATCCAGGGTAGACAGTAGATCTCGAGCGGCAAGTTCGTCCTTAATTTTAGGAGACACACCCTGTCAGAATGTAGCTACCAGGGCCTCATTGTTCCACAACAGTTTTCCCGCCAGGGTGCGGAAGTGGATGGCGTACTCGCTCACGGAGGTGTCTCCTTGGCGTAGGTTTAGCAAGGAAGCCGCTGAAGGTGAGACTCGTCCAGGCTCCTCAAACACCATGCGAAAAGTCCGGAGGAAGCCCTGGAAGTCACAGGTCTCTGGTCCTTGTCTCTCCCAGATAGGATTCGCCCATGCAAGAGCCTTGCCAGTGAGGAAAGAGATGATGAAAGCGACTCTTGCGCCATCAGATGAAAATGCCCTTGCATACAGGCTGAAGTGGATCTGGCACTGGTTCAAAAATCCACGACCGGTACCTGTGTCTCCATCATAGCGGTCAGGAAGTGGCAAAGAAAAACGGGGATCAACACTGCCAGGAGGTGTAGTAGGAGGAACGGCAGCTTGTGCCTCCTGCCAACGTGCGAAAATGTTCAAGGCCTGGAGGAGTTGGTTCTGTCGAGACCGGAGGTCCAGCATATCCATCCGCATCTCTTGTGACGTCATCCTGGTCTTGGATCGACCAGCAGGGTCCATGGCCTGAGCGTACTGTCACGTTGGGTTCGTGGACCCACTGGGCCATACCGCCTTGGCGGTATGGCAGCTGGCCAACAGGGCGCAGGTTACAGTCTATAGTTCGTATAGGGTACCTCTGGCAGCTCGTACAGTAGCAAGGCAGGCTCGCCTGGGACTAGGCAGCAGGTAGATGTCAAGCGTGGTTAAGCAGGACAGGCGTGGTATACAGCACAGCACGACTTCAGCTCAGCACGACACTAGACCAGGATAGCACGGGATACAGGAGCAGGAAACTGGGAAACACTAGGAGACCATTTACATATACAAACTTAGGGTATGACAACAACGCTCAGGCGTGGGAGGAAGGGGCTGAGCCCTTCTTATAGTCCAGGGTGCTATGGGCTAATTAATCATGAAAGTCGGGTGCGCACGCGTTGCCCCTTTAAGATCGGGCCCGAGCGTGCGCGCACCCTACGGGACCCGGCCGAGGTGAGCGGAAGTGAGCGCTGGTGTCTCCTGAGGTGGAGACTGGGGCCAGCGCTCACAGATCCATGGCTGCGGGCGTCAGGAGGTGAGTGAGCCTGACGGCCCACAGCCATTACACTGCTGCTAACCAGTTCAAAAATAAGGTACGAAGCTCCCGGTTCTGCTGTCTTTCTCTGAGTAAAATGAACCCACGGTATTCTAGGAGTCCTGTTTTTCTGTGAATGTGAGTCAGAAGAGTTCACATAAGATCAACAATTCCCTCCCCCCACCTATTGCTAATCTACATTTTGGGTGTTAGCTGTAAAATTACAAAAGATTTGATTGTTTATCCACAAGGTTCTATATAAAATATAAAAAATAATTAATTAGGATACATATACAGTGAAGGAAATAAGTATTTGATCCCTTGCTGATTTTATAAGTTTGCCCACTGTCAAAGACATGAACAGTCTAGGCTAGGTTCATTTTACCAGTGAGAGATAGATTATATAAAAAAAAAAAAGAAAATCATATTGTCAAAATTATATATATTTATTTGCATTGTGCACAGAGAAATAAGTATATGATCCCTTTGGCAAACAAGACTTAATACTTCGTGGCAAAACCCTTGTTGGCAAGCACAGCAGTCAGATGTTTTTTGTAGTTGATGATGAGGTTTGCACACATGTTAGATGGAATTTTGGCCCACTCCTCTTTGCAGATCATCTGTAAATCATTAAGATTTCGAGGCTGTCGCTTGGCAACTCGGATCTTCAGCTCCCTCCATAAGTTTTCGATGGGATTAAGGTCTGGAGACTGGCTAAGCCACTCCATGACCTTAATGTGCTTCTTTTTGAGCCACTCCTTTGTTGCCTTGGCTGTATATTTCGGGTCATTGTCGTGCTGGAAGACCCAGCCACGAGCCATTTTTAATGTCCTGGTGGAGGGAAGGAGGTTGTCACTCAGGATTTGACGGTACATGGCTCCATCCATTCTCCCATTGATGCGGTGAAGTAGTCCTGTGCCCTTAGCAGAGAAACACCCCCAAAACATGTTTCCACCTCCATGCTTGACAGTGGGGACGGTGTTCTTTGGGTCATAGGCAGCATTTCTCTTCCTCCAAACACGGCGAGTTTAGTTAATGCCAAAGAGCTCAATTTTAGTCTCATCTGACCACAGCACCTCCCAATCACTCTCAGAATCATCCAGATGTTCATTTGCAAATTTCAGACGGGCCTGTACATGTGCCTTCTTGAGCAGGGAGACCTTGCGGGCACTGCAGGATTTTAATCCATTACGGCGTAATGTGTTACCAATGGTTTTCTTGGTGACTGTGGTCCCAGCTGCCTTGAGATCATTAACAAATTCCCCCCGTGTAGTTTTCGGCTGAGCTCTCACCTTCCTCAGGATCAAGGATACCCCACGAGGTGAGATTTTGCATGGAGCCCCAGATTGATGTCGATTGACCGTCATTTTGTATGTCTTCCATTTTCTTACTATTGCACCAACAGTTGTCTCCTTCTCACCCAACGTCTTACTTATGGTTTTGTAGCCCATTCCAGCCTTGTGCAGGTCTATGATCTTGTCCCTGACATCCTTAGAAAGCTCTTTGGTCTTGCCCATGTTGTAGAGGTTAGAGTCAGACTGATTAATTGAGTCTGTGGACAGGAGTCTTTTATACAGGTGACCATGTAAGACAGCTGTCTTTAATGCAGGCACCAAGTTGATTTGGAGCGTTTAACTGGTCTGGAGGAGGCTGAACTCTTAATGGTTGGTAGGGGATCAAATACTTATTTCTCTGTGCACAATGCAAATAAATATATATAATTTTGACAATGTGATTTTCTTTTTTTTTTTATATATATATAATCTATCTCTCACTGGTAAAATTAACCTAGCCTAAAAATTCTAGACTGTTCATGACTTTGACAGTGGGCAAACTTACAAAATCAGCAAGGGATCAAATACTTATTTCCTTCACTGTATATGTATATAGAGAGAATTTTTTCTACAATATATCCTAATCTAGCAATTAGAGATGAGCGAACTTATCAAAAGTTCAGTTCGGCTAGTTCGCCGAATTTCACAAAAAAGTTCGGTTCGGACCGAACCTGTCACTTCCGTGCGCCGAGCATGCTACTGTCCAGGGTGCTGATATAGTTAATGGGCTGCACTAACTCTTTCAGCAACCTTGACAGTACATGCTCGGCACGCGGAAAATACAATTTAAATGTAATAAAAAAATAAAAATGATACGTTCGTACTTACTTTCCTCCTGTCCGGCCTCCAGCGATGACGTTTCATCCCTTTCGCCGCTGCAGCCAATCACAGGCTGTAGTGGCGGTCACGCACGTCAGGATGACGCTTCATCCCACGTGACCGCCTCTGCAGCCAATCACAGGCTGCAGCGGCGACATGGATGAAACGTCATCGCTGGAGGCCGGACAGGAGGAAAGTAAGTATGAACGTATTATTATTATTTTTGGGCATGTATGTATGTTGGCATGTATGTATGTATGTATATATGTGCATGTATGTTTGCATGTATGTTGGCATGTATGTATATATGTGCATGTTTGTATGTATATTTTTGCATGTATGTATGTATGTTTGCATGTGTGTATGTTTGCATGTATGTATTTTTGCATGTATGTTGTCATGTATGTATGTTGTCATGTATGTATGTATATATGTGCATGTGTGTATGTATATTTGTATGTATGTATGTTTGCATGAATGTATGTATGTATGTTTGCATGTGTGTATGTTTGCATGAATGTATGTTTGCATGTATGTATGTATGTATGCATGTTTGTATGTTTGTATGTATATTTGCATGTGTGTATATATATATATATGTATGTATGTTTGCATTTATGTATGTATGTATGTTGGCATGTATGTATGTTGTCATGTATGTATGTATGTATGTATGTTGTCATGTATGTATATATGTGCATGTATGTTGGCATGTATGTATATATGTGCATGTGTGTATGTATATTTGCATGTATATATTTGCATGTATGTATGTATGTATGTATGTTGTAATGTATGTATGTATGTATATATGTGCATGTATGTTTGCATGTATGTTGGCATGTATGTATACATGTTTGTATGTATATTTGCATGTATATATGTTTGCATGTGTGTATGTTTGCATGTGTGTATGTTTGCATGTATGTATGTATGTATGTTTGCATGTATGTATGTATGTATGTATGTTTGCATGTTTTTATTTTTGCATGTATGTTTGCATGTATGTTTATATATATGTGCATGTATGTAATTATGTTTGCATGTATTTATGTTTGCATGTATATTTGTGCATGCTTGTATATATGTATGTATGTATGTATGTTTTCATGTGTGTGTGTGTGTATGCATGTATGTATGATAGTTTGCATGTATATATGTGTGTATGTTTGCATGTATGTATATTTGCATGTATATATGTGCATGCTTGTATGTATGTTTGTATATATGTATGTATGTTTGTTTGTATATATGTCTGTATGGCCATGTATGATACTGTCTGCTGGCGCCCTGTATCTAAGTCAACTTCACGGCAGGCTTCTATACATGGTATAACAGTCAGTATCACACATTAAACTGAATCTAAGCCTACGACATGTTTTATTTCATTTTTTTTTATTTATTTTTTTACAGGTTTGGTGTTTGGACTACGTCGGTTTCGAGGACTACTTAGATGACGGTTTTTTTTTCTACAATAAAATGGTTAATGAGGGTTGTGTTGGGGGTGCTTTATTTCAATAAAATATTTTATCTATATCTTTGTCTTTTCAAATTTTATTATTACCACTTTAGTAATGGCCGCTGTCTGAGTGACAACATCCATTACTAAGGCGAGGCTTAGTGTTAGCCGGTGCAGAGGCTAACACTAACCACCATTATTACCCCGGTACCCACCACCACCAGGGGTGCCGGGAAGAGCCAGGTACGATCCAGTACCCGACCATCTGTTGTGATGGTCGGGCTCTGGGGCGGCCGTAGGCTGGTATTATGAGGCTGGGAAGGGCCAAAAACAGTGGACCTTCCCACCCTTGTAATGCTAGGCTGCTGCTGCTGTGTTGTATCTGGCTGGTTATGAAAGTGGGGGGGACCCCACGTCATTTTTTTAAATTATTTATTTATTTTAATTTTTTATTAAAAACAGACATGGGGTTCCACCCAATTTATCATAACCAGCCAGATACAACAGTGTTATTAGCCTGGGAATGGACAAAACCAGTGGCCCTTCCCACCCATGTAATGCCAGACTGCTGCGGCCTTGTATATGGCTGGTTATTAAAAATGTGGGGGACCCGTCTATTGCTAAATTTGTTAAATTCAAAAAAAAAAACGACGTGGGGGTCCCCCCCATTTTTATAACCAGCCCGATACAACACAGCAGCAGCAGCCTAGCATTACAAGGGTGGGAAGGTCCACTGTTTTTGGCCCTTCTCAGCCTCATAATACCAGCCTACGCCCGCCCCAGTACCCGACCATCACAACAGATGGTCGGGTACTGGATCGTACCAAGCTCTTCCCGGCACCCCTGGTGGTGGTGGGTACCGGGGTAATAATGGGTGTTTAGTGCTAGCCTCTGCACCGGCTAACACTAAGTACCGCCTTAATAATGGACGCTGTCAATCAGCCAACTGCCATTATCTAGGCACTAATAAAGTTTAAAAAAAACACAAAGACAATTCTTTTTTATTGAAATAAGAAATCCCCAACAAAACCCTCGTTAACCATTTTATTAAAATTTGAAAAAACGTAGATCTACGCAGTAGTCCAACGAATCGAAGATGTAGTCCAATCGGTACATCAAAATCTGCAACAACATAAAAAAACAGTTATCAATGTGAACAATAACAATACTTCTACTCACCTACACACATATATACACGCACACACACACAAACAAACAACCATACACAAACACACACATATATACACAAACACAACAAGATATACACACACACACACACACACATAAACAGACAAACACACACACATATACACGAACTCACACATATACAAACAAACACACACATACCCAAACACACACACAGTTATACACACACATACACGAACACATATACACAAACACATATACAAACAAAAACACACATACCCAAACACACACATATACACAAACACATATACACAAACACACCCATATATACACACAAACACACACACACATAAACACACACTCATATACACAAACACACATATAAAAACAAAAACAGACAAAGACACATACCCAAACACACATATATACACAAACACGGTTTCTTTTAAATGCTGCTGGGGAACCCGCTCGATCCACTATATAAGGCTGCGCTACAGTGCAGCATTTAAAAGAAACAGGATCCTGACCTGTCCATAGAGTTTAAGGCAGCACAGAGTATTTCAGGAGATGAGCGTGCAGATTCAGTGCTGCTGTGAACTCTGCTCTTACCATTACGTAGCTCTCAGTCTGTTACCTCTCCTCCACTCCTGTCCTCCAGAACACCTTCACATGATTGGCAAGTCACCACGTAATGGTAAGAGCAGAGTTCACAGCAGCACAGAGTATTTCAGGAGATGAGCATGCGGATCTTGTGCGGGGTGGTGACTTGCCAATCATGTGAAGGTGTTATTGAGGACAGGAGTGGAGGAGAGGTAACAGACAGAGCTACGTAATGGTAAGAGCAGAGTTCACAGCAGCACTGAATCTGCACGCTCATCTCCTGAAATACTCTGTGCTGCCTTAAAATCTATGGACAGGTCAGGATCCTGTTTCTTTTAAATGCTGCACTGTAGCGCAGCCTTATATAGTGGATCGAGCGGGTTCCCTAACAGCATTTAAAAGAAACAGGATCCTGACCTGTCCACAGAGCTTAAGGCAGCACAGAGTATTTCAGGAGATGAGCACCCGTTCGTTTTTCCGAGCCGTGCTCCCATTATGCACACGACCGTAAAAACACCCTTTATTGCGGGTCGTAATTACGACCCGCAATAACGGGCTCATAGACTTCTGTTACCCACGGGTACCTTTCCGTTTTCTCACGGGAAGGTGCCCGTGGCGTTAAAAAAATAGAACATGTTCTATTTTTCTATTTTACGGGCCGTGCTGCTATAATTATAATGACAGCACGGTTCGCAAAAGCGTCCGGCTGCCCGTGGCCGGCCGTGCTCGTAATTACGAGTCGTAATTACGAGCACGGCCCGTAAAATAAAAAAATAGAACATGTTCTATCTTTTTAACGGCACGGGCACATTCCCGTGAGAAAACGGGAAGGTACCCGTGACTAACAGAAGTCTATGGGCCCGCTATTTCGGGTCGTAATTACGACCCGTGATAACGGGTGTTTTTATGGTCGTGTGCATGAGGCCCCGTAATGACGGGTGGCTACATGTGTGCACCCGTCATTACGGCAGCGTTGCTAGGCGACGTCAGTAAGGGTATGTGCACACACACTAATTACGTCCGTAATTGACGGACGTATTTCGGCCGCAAGTACCGGACCGAACACAGTGCAGGGAGCCGGGCTCCTAGCATCATATTTATGTACGACGCTAGGAGTCCCTGCCTCTCCGTGGAACTACTGTCCCGTACTGAAAACATGATTACAGTACGGGACAGTTGTCCTGCAGAGAGGCAGGGACTCCTAGCATCGTACATAACTATGATGCTAGGAGCCCGGCTCCCTGCACTGTGTTCGGTCCGGCACTTGCG
The DNA here is from genome assembly GCF_050947455.1 of Rhinoderma darwinii. Lineage (NCBI taxonomy): Eukaryota > Metazoa > Chordata > Amphibia > Anura > Rhinodermatidae > Rhinoderma > Rhinoderma darwinii. The sequence continues at coordinate 11,442,122 of NC_134698.1, read as the reverse complement.
GCCGAATTACGTCCGTCAATTACGGACGTAATTAGTGTGTGTGCACATACCCTAAATAGTCACTGTTCAGGGTGCTGAAAGAGTTAACTGATCGGCAGTAACTGTTTCAGTACCCTGGACAGTGACTACCGATCACAGTACCTGTAAAAAAAAAGACGTTCATACTTACCGGGAACTCCCTGCTTCCTCCAGTCCGGTCTCCTGGCCGTTGCCTTGGTGACGCGTCCCTCTCGACATCCGGCCCGACATTCCTTGATGACGATGCAGCCCATGTGAGCGCTGCAGCCAATCACAGGCTGCCGCGGCCTCTGCAGCCAATCACAGGCTGCCGCGTCAGAAAAGGTCGGACTGGAGGAAGAAGAGGGACTCGTCACCAAGACAACGACCGGGTACGTATGAAATGCTTTTTATTTTATTTTTAATCAGCAGCCTCTTTTCTCTATCAGTGATTGATAGAGACAAGTGGCTGCCGATTTGTATAATGTTTTTGACCGGGTTCGGTCAAAACGGGTTCGGCCGAACCCGGTGAAGTTCGGATTCGCTGCAAACCGAACTTTTCCGGAAGTTCAGACCGAAACCGGGTTCGGTTGTCCCGGTTCGCTCATCTCTACTAGCAATATATATGGATTTTGACAAGTCATAGAAGTATATTCGCTTTTGATATTGCACATTTTATTCTTGTTTTGCTGTTTTTCTTTTGTGCCTTATTTTAAAAATTAAAAAATTGAATAAAAAAATATCGGATTAAAATAGACAGCAAAGTATGGGTACAGGTCCACTGCACTATTATCCCAAACTAGATTTTTCATGAGGGAAGCTCTCCCTCACCATTGACTGACCACTGATGCATATCTGCATATATACAGGCGGACGCCAGTCACTGATGCGAGGGGCCGGGGATGGCTTTGTGCATTTAACAGTGGATTGCTAACTATGATTCTGCTGTATTCTTTCTTAGGCTCTGTTAGCCCAAACAAAATGTGCTAATAGTGCAGTGTATCTGTCTCCATACTAAGTTACCATTAACCCCTTAATGACCAGCCTATTTTAAACCTTAATGACCAAGCCATTTTTTACGTTTTTCCATCGTCGCGTTCCAAGAGCTATAACCTTTTTATTTTTGCGTCGACATAGCTGTATAAGGTCTTGTTTTTTGCGGGACAAGTTGTATTTTTTAATAGCACCATTTTGAGGTACATATTATTTATTGATTAACGTAACTTTTTTTTGTGGGGGAATAGAAAAAAAATGTTGCCACTCTTTTTCGCATCTTAAATCTACGCCGTTTACCGTGTGATATAAATAACACAATAACTTTATTCAGCGGGTTGTTACGATTGCAACGATACCAAATTTGTATAGTTTTTGTATGTTTTACTACTTTTACACTGTAAAAGGCTTTTTTTTTCAAAATTATTTGCTTTTGTGTCTCCATATTTGAAGAGCCGTAACGTTTTTATTGTTCCGTCGATGTGGTTGTATGAGGGCTTTTTTTTTTGCGGGAAGACTTGTAGTTTTTATTGGTACCATTTTGGAGTAGATGCGACTTTTTGATCACTTTTTATCAAATTTTTTTTAAGTCAGGATTCACAGAAAACAGCAATTTTTCCATAGTTTTTTATTACATTTTTTTACGGCGTTCACCGTGCGGGTTAAGTAATGTAATAGAATTATAGTCGGGGTCGTTACGGACGCGGCGATACCAAATATGTCTAACTATTTTACTTTATTTTGTTTTTTTAATAGTAAAGCATTTTGTAAGGGGAAAAGCTGGGTTTTTCATTTTTTTTTTCACATTTTTTTTTAATTAACCTTTTTTTTACTTTTTTACTAGTCCCACTAGGGGACTTTAATATGCGATTCTCCCATCGCTATTATAATACACTGCAATACTTTTGTATTGCAGTGTATTACTTAATGCCTGTCCATTTAAAACGGACAGACATCTGCTAGGTCATGCCTCCGGCATGACCTAGCAGGCATTTGCTCCAGGCAGACCAGCGGGCCTTTATTAGGCCCCCGGCTGCCATGGGAGACACAGACACTCGGCGATCGTATCGCCGGGTGTCGGTGGGAGAGATAGGGATCTCCCTCCCTCTCTCCAAAACCACTCAGATGCGGTGCACGCTATTGTGCACCGCATCTGAGGGGTTAAACGGGTGAGATCGATACTTATATCGATCTCTCCCGGCAGAGCAGGTACACCCCCAGCCCTCAGCTACCTCTAGCAGCTGAGAGCAGGGAGATTTGACACTCCCTGCTGTGTTTACTTTATTCTGATGGAGTGCCGTAAAAAGGCACATGCATCAGAATAAAGCCCGTTAGTGGCCGCCGTTAAAAGGCGTATTGGCGGTCACTAACGGGTTAAACAGAGAAGCATATTTAATTAAAAGATCTGCTTTAAAAATTATATTTCTATTAATTTTCCCTAGCCTACCATCCTCAGTCAAATGGTCAGGTCAAGAGGATCAATCAAATCTTGGAGAACTACTTATGCCACTTCATCTCCAAGCAGCATGATGACTGGGTGCAGCTGCTCCGTGGGCTGAGTTCTCATATAATAATCACACCAGCGAGTCCACAAGGAATACACCGTTCTTCATGGTCTATGGCCAACACCCACGAATTCCTCTCCCGATACCCGATACGTCCGAGGTACCAGCAGCTGACACTGCTTTTAGGGACTTCCTGCAGATCTGGCAGCAGACTCGATCCTCCATCCTACTGGCAGTCGACCGCATGAAATGGAAGGCAGACACAAGGAGAAGAGAACCTCCTCAATTTCTCCCTTGCACGAAGGTCTGGCTGTCCTCTAGGAATATCCGACTGAGGGTGCCATCATACAAATTTGCTCCCAGGTTCCTCTGACCCTTCGAGATCCTACAGCAGATCAACCCCGTCATCTACAAGCTTCGGCTGCCTCCCATCCTCAAGATCTCCAACTCCTTCCATGTCTCCCCCCTCAAGCCGGTGGTTCTGAATCGCTATTCATTTTCCATAATGGCCTAGATACTGCATAAAAAAAACACGCAAAAACGGTAAGAAAGAAAGTGAACCACCCAATAGCTACACTGAAGTAGACATTAGATGAAGCTAAATTAAATCTGCTAATCCTACAATAGTATATTTATTAATATTGTTACATATCGTGTCCTCTTTAGTGTTCTGGTGTGGCTTTATCGTTATGTTCCTAGTGGTGTAGGATGGTTTAGCACCAAATACATATAATCTATGGTCGTGAAGGGTGGTGTAGAGCTTAATACACACCCCTAGTGGTCAAGGTTGGTTTAGAGCTTAAAACATATCCCTGGTGGTCTAGGGTGGGTTAGGTTAAAGGTGTTATCTCACCACAACTCAGCACCTATCCACAGGAAAGGTGATATGTGTTTGATCGCTGGGGGTCCCACTGATAAAGAGGATAAGGGTCTTAAGTCCCCTGTATGAACGAGCAGGAGGTCACATATGTGCGCTGCCACTCCATCCATTCTCTATTAGACTGCTGACGAGAGATGAGTATAGCGCTCGGCTATCTCTGGCAGTCCCATAGAGTATAAATGTCCTCTTGAGTGGTGGGTGTCCCAGCGGTGGTACCCATAGCGATTAAACACTTATCACCTATCCTGTGCATACGTGATATGGTTGGATAACCCATTTAATGCATGCTGTATTATACTTGGTGGTCAAAAGCTAAATACCGAACATCCCTGGTGGTTTACTGCTAAGTATATATCATAGAATAAATATTGGTGGTATTTGAAGTCCACCACCTGGACAAAGATAATTATAAATTTGTTCTCCGTAATATTAGAAAAGAAAAAAATAGATCCAGAGTGTATATAAAATATAACTTTTACTAGTTTTTTAAAAAAAAACAAACATTTGTAATAAAGTGACATATGCACATGCGGATTTCATGTGCCAATACTGCATGCAACTTTTCATATATTCTTTATGATATGCATTCTTGTCACGTTTTTAAAGACAGCAAAGAGTCCCCCCTTATAAGGTTTCTAAATCTGTATTTTTTATTGTTATTCTTTTCTCTAGGTTTCACCACATTTGTTTATTTTCTTAAGTGGCATGAAATACATATGGGGGTAATATTAAGATTTTTTTGGGCTGTTGCCCTCCTACCCTTTTCCTGATGTTAGTAGTCCTCCATCAATTATGTCCAATGCCAAGATGGTGGTGAGCCTTTTTTAAATAGTAGATAAGTAAATATTCTCCCAACGCGTTTCCTCCTGACCAAATGATTCCTCAGGGGAGATAGGTCAACAGAGCAGCTTCGTCCGGGTTCATTGGAGGCTGTTTGAAGATTTATGTAGCTGTCTATTTTTTGTGAAAGATGCTTTCCAGTAAAAGCATGCTTGCAGTGGCAAGAAATCAAGCTTCCCATCTGGGAAATCGGAAACAACGCCCGTTCCTAGCGTCTGACGTCAATGTGCTGAGAGATTCCCTGTCCTATTTATATCCGGTCTATGCCCAAACCCTCCCTCTCCACACACACCACCCTGTGACCTTTGAGGGCGTGTGCGTACTGCGGGGCGATGACCCGCAGCCCCACTGAATGTAGATAAACCGTCCACATATCAGTCGAGGCGCAGGTTAGTCTCTAGTTCGTACAGTAGCAAGGCAAGCTCGGCTGGGACTAGGCAGCAGGTAGACGTGAGGCGTGGTGAAGCAGGACAGGCGTGGTATACAGCACAGCACGACTTCAGCTCAGCACGGCACTAGACCAGGATAGCATGGGATACAGGAGAAGGGAACACTGAGAACTGGGAAACACTAGGAGAGCATTTGCATAGACAAACTTAGGGTATGACAACAACGCTCAGGTGTGGGAGGAAGGGGCCGAGCTCTTCTTATAGTCCAGGGTACTATGGGCTAATTAATCATGAAAGTCCGGTGCGCGCGCTGCCCCTTTAAGAGCGGGCCCGAGCGTGCGCGGGTAAATGGGTCAATAAGAACAAACCGAGAAAACTATTATTGTTGAGTAACTTTACAAGTATTTAAAGAGGCTCTGTCACCAGATTATAAGTGCCCTGTCTCCTACATAATCTGATCGGCGCTGTAATGTAGATAACAGCAGTGGTTTTTATTTTGAAAAACGATCATTTTTGAGCAAGTTATGAGCTAGTTTAGATTTATGCTAATGAGTTTCTCAATGGACAACTGGGCGTGTTTTTACTATTTAGCAATTGGGTGTTGTACAGAGGAGTGTATGAGGCTGACCAATCAGTGACCAATCAGTGTCCTACATTCTTCCAGCCCAGCATGATCCACAGCACAGTGTGATTGTGCAGTGAAAGAAGTAAACACGCCCAGTTGGAAATAAGAGAAAACACGCCCAGTTGTCCATTAGAAAGGCTCATTTGCATAAATATAAAATTTCACATAACTTAGCCAAAAATTGTCGTTTAAAAAAACACAAAAAAACTTTACTGTTATCTACATTGCAGCGCCGATCACATGCAATAGGAGATAGGGATTTGATAATCTGGTGACAGAGCCTCTTTAAACAATTCCAAACACCGGAGGGAGTGAACAGCAGCTTAGTAAATATGAAAGTGAATGTAAAGTAAAACTGTATAAAAGCCGACTGTGCACAAGGTGAGTGATCGAAGACAGAAGTTCAGGACATCACAACATTTCTCTAGCAATGGACGGCCAAGATAAGAGAAACAAAATCCTGAAATTTAAGGTTGAAGAGAACTGTTTGGCGGTGAATGGCTACAAGAGAGTTCTCCTGCAGTTATTTGGTTATGCAGGACATGGCAAATCCTCCTTTGTCAACTCCTGTATATACACCTTAGGTGATGGAGAATTTGAAATGAAATCCAGTGCTAGTCGTTCTTATGGTGGTAACACAACGGTGAGACTAGCCTTTCCGCTGACTGAATGCGTTACCATTGTTGACAACAGAGGACTTGTGAAGATGCTGGACAGTGAGACTGGAGAAATATATGCTCAGCTGGGTAAGTCCTCATTTATTGTTTGGATGCCAAGGAAAATATAAGCTAGATAGGTGCTGACTGTAGATAAATATGCCGATCAATCACCAGTACAAGACGTCATACACCCATGAGTCCTCAAAGAGCTTAGTTCAGCTATTGCGGTACCCTTATTGATAATACTTACAGACTAGCATAGTGCAAAGGTTGGGCCTTTACTGGAGAGGTGATCGAGGACTTTCCTATGTAATTATATGTCTATCTTGTATTGTTGGAAAAATATATGAGGGGCTGTATAAAGGGTATTTTAGTTTCAACAAATAAAACTTAATTATTGTATAAAGGTAGTAGGTTAGTGGAGAGAAAAACGGATCTATCTCGGCGCTGCTAGGTGGTACAAGACGATGGAGAAACAAGTAGTCTCTTGTGATATTGCTGAAACTTTTTATTGCAGTAGCAACGCGTTTCGACGCCGAACTGGCGTCTTCATCAGGCATAAAAATGTTTAAAACAGGACAGTATATATACACACACCACTGAGTGGTGATTGGCCCAATTCAGATGAGGCAGAGATTGACATGAAAAAAACCGCCAAAAACACTTTGGGGGTCAAAGTTCAAATTAAATAGGCAAATAACTAAGAAAACAATGTGCACTGAGGTTTAGGTGATAACCATAAAAAATAATAATACTAGAATCAAACATAGTTAAAATGTGTAACGGAGGATAAGTCGACAGGGAACAGCGTGTCACATCTGGATTTCGGAACTAATGAAAGATCGGCTTTTTATTAAAAAAGTGTGTATATATAGAAGAAGTATCTAAAACAGTGGTAGGACGCCAAGGATGGGTGTTTATTTTTATTTTTATTACTTGCTTTTTACTTTTAAAACCTTTCGGGATAGTCTGTCAGTTTCGGATTTTTATTGTGTAGAAAGTTGTCAAGGGGACCATGTAAACTACGGTGGCCGGTGGGGACCAAAATTGGAAAGCATGAGGTGGAACGCATGTGGTGGAACGCACGGTGGCCCGCATGATGACCCGCATGATCCGGCAGGTTAGTGTGGACGACATCGGAGAAAAACGAAAAGCTTCTGCTGGGGATAACCAGGTAGGGAAATACATCGTATGACATTAGTATGTGTGTACATGGGGGGTGTGTTGTTTTGACTTAAAATGTCCGGGTTTTGAATATCGGGAACGTAGTTAGTAGTATTTCCAGGCAAGTTAGCTATAGAGACGTGGAGTCTAGATGCTATTGGTATAGTTAATCCAAGCTTGATTCCGAAATATCATTTAGGCCCCTTGGATATAGTGTGTCCATTTTAAAAATCCAATAATTTTCCCGTTGTTTCAGTTTATTGAACCTATTTGGGACATCAGGAGGGATATGTTCTATAGGGGTGATGCTGATTAAATTAAATTGACATTTATGTATCTGGGCAAAGTGCCGAGACACACTATGTTTCACAAAACCTGTGTTAACGTTAAAGCGGTGGTTATTGACCCGGGTTCTCAAGCATTGAGTGGTTCTGCCAATATATTGTAGTTGGCACGGGCATTCAATAAGGTAAATCACATATGAACTCCCACAGTTAAGGAATGTTCTAATGGGGAAAGATTCATTGGTTACCGTGGATGTATATGTGTGTTTTTTATTACAGATGATGTTGCAACATAGGCAACGGGAATGACCACATTTATAGGATCCTTTCAGATCGGACATAAAATGCGTGTTGGATGACGATTGTTTTTTGATCCTACTGGGGGCTAGAATATTTTTAAGATTTAGGGACCGCCTAAAGGTGATGTTGGGTTTAACCGGGATCAGGTCTTTTAGAAAGGGGTCGCTCTTAATAATGTGCCAGTGTTTTCCCAGAATTGTCCTGATAATTCTGTTTCCTTTATTAAACGTTGTAATGAAATTGGTTTTGAAATTATTAGCAGGTACTGTTTTTTTGAGGGACGGATTTAGGCAGGAGTGTTGTGTTAATTCAGTGGCTTTTGTTCTTGCGCCTTCTATTAATTTCGGGGGAAAGTGTTTATCGATAAACCGTTTTTCTAAAACATTACATTCCTTTTGATAAAGTTTCTCTGTACTGCAGTTTTTCCTGATCCTCCTAAACTGTCCAAAAGGTATATTTAGGAGCCACGGGCGATAATGGGCGCTTCTGAAATCAATGTAGCTGTTAACATCAACCTGTTTGAAATGGGTTTGTGTGATGAATTGGTTGTTAACTTTATCATGGCTGAGGGTAAGGTCAAGGAAGTCAATGGAAACTGGGGAAAATGTGTGTGTGAAGGTTAGTTCGAAGGTGTTGCTGTTAAGGTTTTCAATGAATTGAGAAGCTTCCTCGTTGTTTCCTTTCCAGATTATGAATAAATCGTCTATATAACGCCTGTAAAGTAAAATGTTATTCTTGAACTGATGTGGGCTATGGATATATGTATTTTCGAAGGCACCCATGTAGAGGTTTGCATAGGCTGGTGCAAACCGAGTGCCCATGGCACATCCTTTTACTTGATTGTAAAATTTATTATTAAAACTAAACGTATTATGGTAGAGAATGAATCTGATACAGTTGATGATAAATTGGACTTGTGATTCAGGGATTGTAGTGTTGGATGATAAGAAGGATTCTGTTACTTCAATGCCTTTATTATGTGGTATCTTGCTGTACAGTGAGGTGACGTCGGCTGTCAAAAAACTGATTTGGGATGTGAGAGGATCAAAGTTGAGGTTATTCAGGTCTCTGATTAATTGCGCTGAGTCTTTGAGGTATGATGGCAGATTGAGTACTAGTGGTTGCAGGTGAAGATCGACAAAATGGGACAGGTTACTGGTGAGGGAGCCAATTCCAGATATAATCGGGCGTCCTGGGGGGTCAGTAAGTGACTTATGAATTTTGGGTAAGTGATAAATGAAAGGCATGTTTGGAAAAGGAACGGACAGAAAAGCTTTCTCTTTTTTAGTGATGAGACCATCGGTGTCGGCATTATCTATGAGGTTTTTGTATTCTGATATGTACGTGGATAATGGATTAGAGGCAAGTATATGGTAGAATGAGGTGTCACTTAGAATTCTTGTGTTTTCGTGGAGATAATTTGTTTTATCTTGGATCACTATGCCTCCTCCCTTATCTGCCGGACGGATGACAATGTCGGCATTTTTTTGGAGAGTTTTCATCCGTCCGGCAGATAAGGGAGGAGGCATAGTGATCCAAGATAAAACAAATTATCTCCACGAAACCACAAGAATTCTAAGTGACACCTCATTCTACCATATACTTGCCTCTAATCCATTATCCACGTACATATCAGAATACAAAAACCTCATAGATAATGCCGACACCGATGGTCTCATCACTAAAAAAGAGAAAGCTTTTCTGTCCGTTCCTTTTCCAAACATGCCTTTCATTTATCACTTACCCAAAATTCATAAGTCACTTACTGACCCCCCAGGACGCCCGATTATATCTGGAATTAGCTCCCTCACCAGTAACCTGTCCCATTTTGTCGATCTTCACCTGCAACCACTAGTACTCAATCTGCCATCATACCTCAAAGACTCAGCGCAATTAATCAGAGACCTGAATAACCTCAACTTTGATCCTCTCACATCCCAAATCAGTTTTTTGACAGCCGACGTCACCTCACTGTACAGCAAGATACCACATAATAAAGGCATTGAAGTAACAGAATCCTTCTTATCATCCAACACTACAATCCCTGAATCACAAGTCCAATTTATCATCAACTGTATCAGATTCATTCTCTACCATAATACGTTTAGTTTTAATAATAAATTTTACAATCAAGTAAAAGGATGTGCCATGGGCACTCGGTTTGCACCAGCCTATGCAAACCTCTACATGGGTGCCTTCGAAAATACATATATCCATAGCCCACATCAGTTCAAGAATAACATTTTACTTTACAGGCGTTATATAGACGATTTATTCATAATCTGGAAAGGAAACAACGAGGAAGCTTCTCAATTCATTGAAAACCTTAACAGCAACACCTTCGAACTAACCTTCACACACACATTTTCCCCAGTTTCCATTGACTTCCTTGACCTTACCCTCAGCCATGATAAAGTTAACAACCAATTCATCACACAAACCCATTTCAAACAGGTTGATGTTAACAGCTACATTGATTTCAGAAGCGCCCATTATCGCCCGTGGCTCCTAAATATACCTTTTGGACAGTTTAGGAGGATCAGGAAAAACTGCAGTACAGAGAAACTTTATCAAAAGGAATGTAATGTTTTAGAAAAACGGTTTATCGATAAACACTTTCCCCCGAAATTAATAGAAGGCGCAAGAACAAAAGCCACTGAATTAACACAACACTCCTGCCTAAATCCGTCCCTCAAAAAAACAGTACCTGCTAATAATTTCAAAACCAATTTCATTACAACGTTTAATAAAGGAAACAGAATTATCAGGACAATTCTGGGAAAACACTGGCACATTATTAAGAGCGACCCCTTTCTAAAAGACCTGATCCCGGTTAAACCCAACATCACCTTTAGGCGGTCCCTAAATCTTAAAAATATTCTAGCCCCCAGTAGGATCAAAAAACAATCGTCATCCAACACGCATTTTATGTCCGATCTGAAAGGATCCTATAAATGTGGTCATTCCCGTTGCCTATGTTGCAACATCATCTGTAATAAAAAACACACATATACATCCACGGTAACCAATGAATCTTTCCCCATTAGAACATTCCTTAACTGTGGGAGTTCATATGTGATTTACCTTATTGAATGCCCGTGCCAACTACAATATATTGGCAGAACCACTCAATGCTTGAGAACCCGGGTCAATAACCACCGCTTTAACGTTAACACAGGTTTTGTGAAACATAGTGTGTCTCGGCACTTTGCCCAGATACATAAATGTCAATTTAATTTAATCAGCATCACCCCTATAGAACATATCCCTCCTGATGTCCCAAATAGGTTCAATAAACTGAAACAACGGGAAAATTATTGGATTTTTAAAATGGACACACTATATCCAAGGGGCCTAAATGATATTTCGGAATCAAGCTTGGATTAACTATACCAATAGCATCTAGACTCCACGTCTCTATAGCTAACTTGCCTGGAAATACTACTAACTACGTTCCCGATATTCAAAACCCGGACATTTTAAGTCAAAACAACACACCCCCCATGTACACACATACTAATGTCATACGATGTATTTCCCTACCTGGTTATCCCCAGCAGAAGCTTTTCGTTTTTCTCCGATGTCGTCCACACTAACCTGCCGGATCATGCGGGTCATCATGCGGGCCACCGTGCGTTCCACCACATGCGTTCCACCTCATGCTTTCCAATTTTGGTCCCCACCGGCCACCGTAGTTTACATGGTCCCCTTGACAACTTTCTACACAATAAAAATCCGAAACTGACAGACTATCCCGAGAGGTTTTAAAAGTAAAAAGCAAGTAATAAAAATAAAAATAAACACCCATCCTTGGCGTCCTACCACTGTTTTAGATACTTCTTCTATATATACACACTTTTTTAATAAAAAGCCGATCTTTCATTAGTTCCGAAATCCAGATGTGACACGCTGTTCCCTGTCGACTTATCCTCCGTTACACATTTTAACTATGTTTGATTCTAGTATTATTATTTTTTATGGTTATCACCTAAACCTCAGTGCACATTGTTTTCTTTGTTATTTGCCTATTTAATTTGAACTTTGACCCCCAAAGTGTTTTTGGCGGTTTTTTTCATGTCAATCTCTGCCTCATCTGAATTGGGCCAATCACCACTCAGTGGTGTGTGTATATATACTGTCCTGTTTTAAACATTTTTATGCCTGATGAAGACGCCAGTTCGGCGTCAAAACGCGTTGCTACTGCAATAAAAAGTTTCAGCAATATCACAAGAGACTACTTGTTTCTCCATCGTCTTGTACCACCTAGCAGCGCCGAGATAGATCCGTTTTTCTCTCCACTAACCTACTACCAAATCAGCGGTTTCCTTCGGCAACCGGTTTTGGATCTGGCAGCAGCACTCGTGGTTTAACCGCTTTTACCCTAAAGCTTTCTGGTGAGCATGGTATTTATTCACTCCATCAGTTTACCCTACTGAGTTACGCTATGTGGCGCCGTGGTCTTTTTTCTATACCCCTTATTGTATAAAGAAAAGTTATGCAAATTACTAATAATAATAATCAGGTATATTTTAGAAATTTGCATAACTTTTCTTTAGAAAACCAACAAGATTTACTTGCTGAAATCAGAATATCCATTTAGGGGACTAGATACAGGAGTATGTGACAGATAATAGGACTATAAGTGACAGCCAGGACGCTTTTCAGAAAGACGGGCAACCGCCTGGCAAATGAGATTCAGTGTGGATAAATGTAAATTAATTTATCTGGGTACTAATAATCTGCATGCATCATATGTTCTAGGGGGAGTAAGACTGGGAGAGTCATTTGTAGAGAAGGATATGGGTGTACTTTTAGATCATAGACTAAATAACAGAAAGCAATGTCAATCAGCTGCTTCTAAGGCCAGCAGGATAATGTTGTGTATTGAAAGAGACATGGACTCGTGGCACAGGGACATATTACTTTATAAGGGTAATAGAGTCTAGGGTGGTTTAAGGGTTAATACTTTTGATTCCTGCTGTTCTGGTGTGGCTAAAGTCGTTATTGTTCTAGGGTGATAGGGGTTAACACATTTCATATCTAGTGGTCAGGGGTGGCTTTGGGGTTAGTATCTCTAGTAATTACGGATAGTTTGGGGGTTAATACCTATTATCATGATGTATGATCATATGTCAGGTTCTATCGTAAATGTTCTGTAGAGAGAAAAACAATAAAACTTTCTCCTGTTCTGCATTGTAGATTAGTAAGATTAAAACTAAAAAAATGAAAAATTATTGGTTTTTTTCAGGCAATTTTCTTCCTCTTAACCAGAAGGTAGAGTGGAAAAAGGATTTTATTGAGATAATGTCCAAAGTGGAAGATTCGGATATGACACCAAACTACTCAGAATTCATCGTCCCAATATTTATTCATAGGTAAGAGATGTACCTAAAAGAAGAGTTAAGCTTTTTGACAGTTGACAGTGGTTGTCCAGTTTAGAGAACCCGTTTTTATACACCCTATTAGGGAATTCTGAGTTAATAGATGGGGGTCGTCTGTTCAGGATCCTTATCTCATGGCCAAAATCAAGAGTACTTAGAGCGTCTTTCACTCTGAAGGACCTGTCCTGTCCTGGATTACGTTGATTTGAATGGGCACTATGTAATACTTAGTTCCTCATGTGGTGGCGCTGTAGAGAAATTCTACACTTACTTCCAGGTTTCCTATCAGGTATCGGCCATAATGTTTATAACAAAACACATCAATCAGGAGGGGCCCTCACAAAATATCATATTTAATATCATGTATTTCTCATTTTTTTTGACTACTAGTGCGAAGCAAGAAATTATAGAACCAGAAAATTTAAAGACATTGCTGAAGAACTGCCGTGATATGACAGGTACTTCTTACATGTACTCAGTTTCGTTATGACAGGAGTCCTATGAAAGTCCTGGCCAGAGCTTATCCCGGAGATACACAGTAGCTATGTGTTTGTGATATTTGTCCCTGACAAATCAAAGGAAACAAGAGTCAATCAGGTTGGATATTAACTTGTCCAATCTCCAGTTTTCCCTAGAGAGAAGCAGCAACAAAAGTGTGTGGCTTATCTATGGCCGCTATTGAAATAACATACACGCTCTATCAAGCCAAACATGCATGTATATGGGGGAGCTGAGGAACATAGATGATCTTCTTTCTCATTGCTTTTTACCTTTTCCTATCTCTACTATTTGTAATCAAAAGTAAGAATTCTAGAGAATGTTTCTTTCCTCCCATGTGCCGGAATCTGTTCCCTACTTTGATTAAGAGATGTACAGAAGAGTGTATTTGGTGTGGCCTTATACCTCCATACAGGGCCACACAGTTAAACAAGGAATAGTGACAGCTCTGGTTATATAGGGTAATGAAAGGGTTAATCATACCTGCCAACATTCCCTTTTTCCCATGAACTGGATATAAAAATAGGTAGGACTTTTGTAAACTTGCATTAAAAAGGCAGCGTTTCTGGGGGCGGGCTTAAAATGTTACACAAATTGAGTTTCAAAGGTCGAGTCGAGGGGTTAATGCCAGTTTTCCTGGTGGTCTAGAGTAGTCAGCGGGTTATTTTCCTGGTGGTCTAGGATAGTGAATGGGGTTAATACCGGTGTCCAGCCGTGATTTACTCATCTCCCCAGGCTCCATCGATGTCTGCTGAGACAGTCTCACTTTCACATTTAGGGGTATGTTCACACAGCTTATTTTCAGCCGTTTTTCAGGGGCCAAAAGCGGCTGAAAATACGGAAGCTGAACACCTCCAAACATCTGCCCATTGATTTCAATGGGAAAAAAGGGTATATCGTTACCACTGGGCGTTTTTTTTACGTGGCCGTTTGAAAAAAGAGCACGTAAAAAGATGCTCCGTAAAAAGAAGTGCATGTCACTTATTGAGCCGTTTTTTAAACCGTTTTTCATTGTGTAAATAGTAAAACAGCTCCAAAAACGGCCGCAAAAAACGCTTGTTGCTTAAACGGCTGAAAATCAGAGGCTGCTTTCCTTTGAAATCAGCTCTGTATTTTACAAGCGTTTTTTGTTTAGCATGTGAACATACCCTTAGTTTCCCCTTCACTGATCACACAGATCGCTGCAGGCGGGGTGCAGAGAACTGTGCTACTGTGATTTAAAATCCGCACAGTTCTCTCCGTAATTGGGCAAAGCACTTGATGAGTTCTCTGCCCGATCCTAAGGGAACCTTCTGCTCATATGTCTGAACATCGCGCACTTGGTGGTAGTCAGGGGGATCCAGCAGGGACTTCATGACTCCCTACTAGAGTTTAGTTGTACATTTTGGATTTCTATCTAATGTAACACAGATTACTTGGTTTTCGTATTACAGGAGTATATCCCATAGTTGTTCTTACCAACAAACTGAGTAAACCTTACAGTCATGTGGAAAGATTCTTTAAAGCGGCTGGTGTGGAACAGGTGCATGCTGTTGAGAATTACACAGCACAAGACAACTTGAAGACGCGAGGCAGATGTAACGACCTGCAAAAAGTTATTGAAAATGCGTTGATGGATGCAAAATTCCGCATGGAACAGCCCAGAAACCCAGCCAGAGAAAGGATAGACCGGAAAAAATTCCTGCTGAAATTCGCATATGAATTTACAGTTGCCAAAAAAGAGCAAGAAGCTACAGAAAAAGAATATGCGAGACTGAAGGAAAAATCGGCAGCAATGTGGTTTTCAAGATTTCCTGTATAAATTTTGGTCATTCTATACTTCAGCCTTATATTAATTTTATTATGCAAGCAATATGATCTGTAAGACAAATCTGCATGGCCAATTATTATAGTGAAAATTATTCTGATTAACAAAGAATTACATATGGAGCATGTAATAATGTATACACTGATGTATTACTACCATCATCTGTTACTACTGGTGGTTATAATTGTTCTATTACTAGTCATGATGCTATTAGAATTGTTCCATACATACAGCGTCTGATGGAGCATACCACACATTTATGTCAAATTCATATGAAATCCATCAGAAAAAAATCTCTGCATGCCTCCGTATGACATATGGAGGGATAATGGGGCTCCATGCACCTCTATAGCTGTCCTATTTGGGTTGCATACGACTGTGCAAAAAACCTTAATGTCTGAAGATTAAAAGAAAAAAAAAAGACAGATTCCTCCAAGATCCTGTTTAACAATGTTCTGGTCATTTGTACCGGGTCGGGTGAGCAGGATCTTAATTTAGTAATAAATGTGTTTAATAAATTAATGCTAAATCAATATGTTCAATTATCTTTATATATTGTTTGAGTGAAGATCAAATATTAATACGTCCACAATTGTGATACAATAAAAAACGTTACTTCATCAAGTGACTGCAATGTGCAAAACCCTGCTTCTATGTCATGTATAATGACATTGCCTTTAACAGAGCCACACCGTCCAAGCGGCGAGGCCGCTGAAACCAGCCGCCGCCAGCCCCTCTTGCACTATAATTGTTTCTGTGTCTATAAATATATACATATACACACACACACACACACACACACACACACACACACGATAGGTTTATAATAACAATATTGCAGGGCAGATGGAATTGTTTTCAATTCTTTTAACCCCTTGAACTTCCACCAGGTGTTAATACATGACCTGACACTATTTCCAAACATTCCCCTGTATGTTTTTTTCAGATGGCGCAAAATCTATAAAATCAACTTTTTAAACGGTGCACTTTATATGCTAATTACTCATTAAAGGGTTATGGGGCGGTGCTGCTATCCTAAAGAGTCACACAGTCCTGCCTCCAAACCCACCTTTCCATGCTTGATTTACATCCCCGTGGCTGTTATACATCACTACCAATCTCCCCCAACTTTTTTGGATGCGCCATTGCCTTGTCTCCTTGGGCACACACCATGCAGCGAGGCGTACTCTTCCCGGCCTCATCGCTGCACCAAGCATGCCAGGGGAGTACATGGCAATGGCGTCCTACAAGAGTTCGAGGCTGATAGTGATGTAGAACAGCCAGGGGGATGTCAATCAAAACCTGGGGGGCGCCATTTAAGGCGGCAGAAAAGCTAGGTTTGGCCACGCCTCTCACATTGCCAGTCTGGCTATGTAAATAGATGTGATCCTTTTAATGGCAGATCGCAATGTGTAGCGATCTGCAATTAAAGAGATCGGTCTGACACAGACTCTTTAAGTGACAGGGAGCTCAAAGTGAGTGCTGTGTTATGCAACAGGAGCCGAATGCAGGAAGTTTTCTTCTTGCATTCGGGCCATTCCCATGATGGCTCAATGACGTCACAGGCTTCCAACAGTCTGATTGGCGAAAGGAATATGCTGGGAGGAGCATTGAGGTTCTCCTTTGGTTCCCAGGACCTCTCTTCAGGACCAAACCCCCTCCAGCTGACCTTCGTGCCAGTGAGAAGCTGAGGTGATTCTCTTCTCTTTGTGTCCGCCTTTCGTTTCATGCAGTCGACCGCCAGCAGGATGGAGGATCGAGCCTGCTGCCAGATCTGCAAAAAGTCCTTAAAAGCAGTGTCAGCAGCTGGTACCTTGGACGTATCAGGCATCGGGAGAGGAATTCGTGGGTGTTGGCCATAGACAATAAAGAACGGTGTCTTCCTTGTGGACTCACTGGTATGATTATTGTAAGAAAATTCAGCCCACGGGAGCAACTGCACCCAGTCATCATGCTGTATGGACATGAAGTGGCGTAGGTAGTTCTCCAAGATCTGATTGATCCTCTCAACCTGACCATTGGACTGAGGATGGTAGGCTGAAAAAAAGTCCAACTTTACACCTAGGCATTCGCAGAGGGCTCTCCAGAACTTCGAGGTGAACTGAACCCCCCGATCACACACAATATCCTGCTGCAAGCCATGCAGGCGGAAGATGTGTTAGATGAAAAGCTTGGCTAGTTGAGGAGCAGAAGGAAGATCGGTCAGAGGTACGAAGTGGGCCATCTTCGAAAATCGGTCCACCACCACCCAGACAGTAATGCATCCCGCAGAGAGAGGCAGGTCAGTGATGAAGTTCATAGCTATATCCTGCCAGGGAGCATCGGGCACAGGCAATGACTGGTGCAGGCCAGCAGGTCTGGGGTGAGCGACCTTGTTAGCTGCACACACTGAACAGGAATACACAAAGTCCATAATGTCTTTGGGCAGCGTGGGCCACCAGAAATGACAGGAAATCAGATCTTGGGTCTTACGGATACCTGCGTGACCTGTCTAGAGGAGTGTCCCCAGCGGAGGATTCTCCCTCTGTCAGCCAGGCACACAAAAGTCTTCCCTGGAGGAATGTCCCCAACTTGCAGGGGGTTGACCGAGACAATGCCAGATGGATCAATAATGTTCTGTGGAATCTCCATGGTGTCTTCTGTCTATAAAGACCTGGACAAGGCATCGGCCCTCACATTTTTGTCAGCCGGGCGAAAATGGAGCTCAAACTGGAACCTGTTAAAGAACAGCCTGATGAGGATTCAGTCGTTGGGCCGTCTGGAGATAAGTGAGGTTCTTGTGGTCCGTAAAAATTAGAATAGGATGAGCTGCGCCCTCTAGTAGATGTCTCCACTCCTCCAGAGACAATTTGATGGCCAGTAACTCCCCATCCCCAATCGAGTAGTTGCGTTCTGCGGAAGAGAAGAGCTTAGAGAAATATCCACATACCATTGACTTGTCTCTGGAACCTCTCTGGAACAGGAATGCGCCAGCACCGACAGAGGATGCGTCCACCTCCAACGAGAAATGTAGGGAAACATCTAGATGATGGAGGATAGGGGCTAACGTGAAGGCATTCTTCAAGCTATTGAATGCAGACTCTACCTCAGGAGTCCACACCTTGGCGTTCATGCCCTTCTTGGTGAGGTTAGAGATGGGAGAAGTCAGTGAAGAAGAACCCGGCTCCTGCCGGAGAGGAAGATTTCCGTATGAAGTACCTCTCCAAGTTCTCTTTAACATAGACGGACATGGACTGAGTCTCTGGTAAGGAGAGAGGATATACCCTACCACGGGGAAGGGATGCACCAGGAATCAGCTCAATAGGTCAGTCATATGCCCGGTGTGGGGGCAGCGTCTCCGCCTCCCTCTTGCTGAAGACATCAGAAAATGCAGAATCACCAGGCAATCCTGCCAATAACTGAGGCAGATGAGGCTGAGCCAAACAAATCTGTCCCAGGCAACGGTTGTGACACTCGGGACCCCACTGGAGAACCTCTCGAGAGTTCCAGGACTGGGGCATGTAATCGGAGCCAAGGTAGGCCCAGCAGCACAGGGTTAACGGCCTTGGACAAGACAAAGAACGATAACCGCACAGAGTGAAGAGCTCCCACTTGGAGCCTCAGCGGCTTGGTCACAGCAATTACTGGATCTGGCAGAGGTAGTTCATTCACAGATGCAACTGTCAACGGCCTCTCCAGAGGGGTAGTGGGTAATTGAACAAGATCCACCAGGTCTCTGCAAATGAAATAAGCAGCGGATCCAGAGTCCAGATATGCAGAGACCTGATGCGTTTTCTCGCCGGACACTATGGTCACTGGTATGGACAATTTAGACGGAAGTCCTTTTTTATCCAAGGTTGTCTCTCCTAGCAAACCTAGGCTTTGGGACTTTTGGGGACACAGACGCACAAGATGGCCTCCGAGGCTGCAATATAGACAGAGTCCTGAAGTGCGTCTGAGTGGTCTCTCCTGGGCAGATAGCTTACACTGGTCCATCCTCACAGACTCCTTAGGAGGATCGGCACCTGAGAACAGCAGAGGTTGCTGCAAGGGTGGGACCAGACTAGGAAGGCCTCCCTCCCGACGAGCCTCTTGGAGCCGTTCTCGGATCCTCATATCAATCCGGGTGGACAGAAGGATGAGGTCATCCAGGGTAGACAGTAGCTCTCGAGTGGCAAGTTCATCCTTAATTTTAGGAGACAACACCCTGTCAGAATGTAGCTACCAGGGCCTCATTGTTCCACAACATTTCTCCCGCCAGGGTGCGGAAGTGGATGGCGTACTCGCTCACGGAGGGGTCTCCTTGGCGTAGGTTTAGCAAGGAAGCCGCTGCAGGTGAGACTCGCCCAGGCTCCTCATACACCATGCGAAAAGTCCGGAGGAAGCCCGGGAAGTCATGGGTCTCTGGTCCTTGTCTCTACCAGATAGGATTCGCCCATGCAAGAGCCTTGCCAGTGAGGAAAGAGATGATGAAAGCGACTCTTGCGCCATCAGACGAAAATGCCCTTGCATACAGGCTGAAGTGAATCTGGCACTGGTTCAAAAATCCACGACAGGTACCTGCGTCTCCATCATAGCGGTCAGGAATTCGCAGAGAAAAACGGGGATAAACACTGCCAGGAGGTGTAGTAGGAGGAACGGCAGCTTGTGCCTCCTGCCGACGTGCGAAAATGTTCAATGCCTGGAGGAGTTGGTCCTGTCGAGACCGGAGGTCCAGCATATCCATCCACATCTCTTGTGACGTCACCTTGGTCTTGGATCGACCAGCAGGGTCCATGGCCTGAGCGTACTGTCACGTTGGGTTCGTGGACGCACTGGGCCATACCGCCTTGGCGGTATGGCAGCTGGCCAACTGGGAGCAGGTTGCAGTCTATAGTTCGTATAGGGTACCTCTGGCAGCTCGGACAGTAGCAAGGCAGGCTCGGCTAGGACTAGGCATCAGGTAGACGTCAGGCGTGGTGAAGCAGGACAGGCGTGGTATACAGCATAGCACGATTTCAGCTCAGCACGGCACTAGACCAGGATAGCACGGGATACAGGAGTAGGGAACACTGGGAACTGGGAAACACTAGGAGACCATTTGCATAGACAAACTTAGGGTATGACAACAAAGCTTAGGCGTGGGAGGAAGGAGCTGAGCCCTTCTTATAGTCCAGGGTGCTATGGGCTAATTAATCATAAAAGTTCGGTCTGCGCGCGCTGCCCCTTTAAGATCGGGCCTGATCGTGCGCGCTCCCTACGGGACCCAGCTGAGGTGAGCGGAAGTGAGCACTGGCGTCTCCTGAGGAGGAGACTGGGTCCAGCTCTCGCAGATCCATGGCTGCGGGCGTCAGGAGGTGAGTGAACCTGACGGCCCGCGGCCATGACACTGCTGCTTACCAGTTCAAAAATAAGGCACGAAGATCCCCGTTCTGATGTCTCCCTCTGAGTAAAATTAACCTACAGTATTCTAGGAGTCCTGTTTTTCTGTGAATGTGAGTCAGACGAGTTCACATAAGATCAACAATTCCCTCCCCCCACCTTTTGCTAATCTACATTTTGGGTGTTAGCTGTAAAATTACAAAAGTTTATCCACAAGGTTCTATATAAAATATAAAAAATTATTAATTAGGATACGTATATATGTATATAGAGATATTTTTTTCTACAATATATCCTAATCTACAATATATATGGATTATGACGAGTCATAGAAGTATATTCGCTTTTGATATTGCACATTATTTTTTCTTTTGTGCCTTATTTTAAAAATTAAAAAATGAAATAAAAAAATATCAGATTAAAATAGACAGCAAAGTATGGGTACAGGTCCACTGCACTATTAGCCCAAGCTGCACATAAAATGTGGCACTAGAGCCTAATAAAGAATACAGAGGAATCATAGATTTTTCATGAGGGAAGCTCTCCCTCACCATTGACTGACCACTGATGCATATCTGCATATATACAGGCGGACGCCAGTCACTGATGCGAGGGGCCGGGGATGGCTTTGTGCATTTAACAGTGGATTGCTAACTATGATTCTGCTGTATTCTTTCTTAGGCTCTGTTAGCCCAAACAAAATGTGCTAATAGTGCAGTGTATCTGTCTCCATACTAAGTTACCCTTAAACAGAGAAGAATATTTAATTGATAGATCTGCTTTAAAAATTATATTTATATTGATTTTCCATAATGGCCTAGATACTGCATAAAAAAAACCAAGCAAAACCGGTAAGAAAAAAAGTGAACCACCCAATGACCGGTCTTCCTTCTGCTCCTCAACTGGCCAACCTTTTCATCCAACACATCTTCCGCCTGCATGGCTTGCCGCGGCATATTGTGTCTGATCGGGGGGTTCAGTTCACCTCGAAGTTCTGGAGAGCCCTCTGCGGACTTCTCGGTGTGAAGTTGGACTTTTCCTTAGCCTACCATCCTCAGTCAAATGGTCAGGTCGAGAGGATCAATCAGATCTTGGAGGGCTCTAGTGGGCTTGTAAAATAAGTGGTTTGTATATCAAGTGGAGTTACAAAACCGGATTGACTTACTGTGTTGTGCGTGACAAAGTGGGGGGCCATTGTATGTGATATATGAATTGATTGCTTGCTTGCTAAAAGACGTTTGCAAAAGTGACAATTTAAAACCATTTTTTCTTTACAGCTTACTTCCTGCTGAGCAGCTGACTAGGGGGAGGGGTTAGCTGGTTCCAGGTGGTATAAATTAGCCCTCAGGGCTCTAGAGAGCCTGCTCTAGTGGGCTTGTAAAACAAGTGGTTTGTATATCAAGTGGAGTTACAGAACCGGAGTTAAAAAGAGGAGTCAAAGCCCCAGTAAGTACTCTTCTTTTCTTTTGCATTAACAACTGTTCACAGTTTTTTTGTAACTGGGATAATGGATAGCAAGAGTGGAGGTTTTCTTCAGTGCACAGTTTGCCATATGTATGCATGACTAGAGTCTGAGTTCCAGGGTGACTACCTCTGTGGCAGATGTGATCATGTTGTTCACCTGGAAGCTCGCATTAGAGATCTGGAGGAGCAAAATGCAACACTGAGGAAGATAGACAATCTTGAGCGGAGCATGCTGCTCACGGAGCATGCAGTTAGTCGGTTAGAACTGGAGGGTGAAGACATGGGTGAGCAGAATCAGGCAAGTAGCTGGGTTAATGTAGTTAGGGGCAGTAGAAAGGGGTCCAAGAAAAGGAAGGCCAATCCTGTTTCTGACATTCCAAGCAAAATTGCCAAGTTGGGTGATGATGCGAGGGTGTCGGTCTCAGAAATGGCAGCCCTTTTGGATACTGATCTCCCTAACAGCCGGAAGAACATCCCAGCTAGTAGTCGGCGGGATGGTAATGCAGGTAAGCCAAGACAATTGATAGTCGTAGGGGATTCTATAATCAGGAAGACGAATAGAATAATTTGTCGCCAAGACCACCTCAACCGAATGGTTTGCGGTCTCCCTGGTGCCAGGGTTCAGCATGTGGTGGAACGGGTGGACAAATTGCTGGGAGGAATTGGTGATGATCTAGCTGTTGTGGTCCATGTCGGTACCAACGACAGAATAAATGGTAGGTGGAGGAGCCTTAAGAATAATTTTAAAGAACTAGGCTACAAGCTGAAGGGAAGGACCTCCAAAGTAGTATTCTCAGGAATACTGCCTGTGCCATGCGCATCACAGGAAAGACAGCGGGAGCTCAGGGAGTTAAATGCATGGCTGAAGTCTTGGTGTAGAGGAGAAGGCTTTGGGTTCCTAGAGCACTGGGCTGACTTTTCATTGGGGTACAAACTGTATTCTGCAGATGATTTGCACCTAAATGGAAGGGGGTCCGCTGTGCTGGGGGAGAGAATTCTAGCTGGGGTGGCGGAGTATTTAAACTAGGGCTGAGGAGGGAGGTCAATGTAGAAAAAAAAGGGGTAGTCAGGTTAGAGAGGGGCCAGACTATATTGGTGGGGGGAGAAACAGACTGTGGAGAGAGGACTAGACAACAAGATAAGGAGATCCTTTTGTTACAAAACATCAGTGTAAATAAAAATGCCCAAATAATGTCAAATCACATTTCTGATAATAAAAGTGAAAAACTGAAAGGCAAGTTAAAGTGTATGTTCACAAATGCCAGAAGTCTAGCAAGCAAAATGGGGGAGCTGGAGGCCTTGGTACTGGAAGAAAATATATAGTTGGTGTTGCTGAAACATGGCTGGACTCTTCACATGACTGGGCTGTAAATCTACAGGGTTTTACACTGTTTCGAAAAGAAAGGACAAATAGGAAAGGTGGTGGTGTATGTCTGTATGTGAGAAGTGATATGAAGGTGAGTGTGAAAGAGACAATAGTGGGTGAAGACTGTGAGGAGGTTGAAACCTTGTGGGTGGAGCTAGAAAGGGAGGCAATTACTGAAAAAAATTACTTTTGGTGTAATCTATAGACCCCCTAATATAACTGAGGAGATGGAAGGTCAGCTATATAAACAGATGGAGCGGGCTGCACATGATTCAGCTTCAACTGCAAAGAGGAGACATTTCCTCAACCTGTTGCAGGAAAATTTTATGGGCCAGTTTGTGGAAGACCCGACTAGAGGTGAAGCTCTGTTGGATCTGGTCATTTCTAATAATGCAGAGCTTGTTGGGAATGTCAATGTTCGTGAAAACCTTGGTAACAGTGATCACAATATAGTTACATTTGACCTATACTGTAAAAAACAAACACAGGCTGGGAGAGCAAAAACATTTAATTTTAAGAAAGCCAATTTCCCCAGGATGAGGGCTGCAATTCAGGATATAGACTGGGAAGAAATAATGTTAAATAATGGGACAAAAGATAAATGGGAGATTTTCAAATCTACTTTGGGTAATTATAGTGCAAAATTTATCCCTATAAGTATAAACGACTAAAATTAAACCCCACATGGCTTACACCTTCTGTAAAAAGGGCAATACATGACAAAAAAAGGGCATTTCAAAAATACAAATCTGAGGGTACATCTGAAGCCTTTGTAAAATATAAAGAGCTTAATAAAATCTGTAAAAATGGAATAAAATTAGCAAAAATACAAAATGAAAGGCAGGTGGCCAAGGATAGTAAAACTAATCCCAAAAAAATTCTTCAAGTACATAAATGCAAAAAAGCCAAGGTCTGAACATGTAGGACCCCTAGATAGTGGTAATGGGGAGTTGGTTACAGGGGATCAAGAGAAGGCAGAGTTACTAAATGGGTTCTTCAGCTCTGTATATACAACAGAAGAAATAGCAGCTGATGTAGCCGGTGCCAGTGCTGTTAATATATCAGTTGATATACTGAATTGGATGAATGTAGATATGGTCCAAGCTAAATTAAATAAAATAAATGTGCACAAGGCCCCGGGACCAGATGGGTTACACCCTAGAGTTCTTAAAGAGCTTAGTTCAGTTATTTCTGTCCCCCTTTTCATAATATTCAGAGATTCTCTAGTGAATGGTATAGTGCCAAGGGACTGGTGCAGGGCAAATGTGGTGCCTATTTTCAAAAAGGGCTCTAGGTCTTCCCCGGGTAATTATAGACCAATAAGCTTAACATCCATCGTGGGGAAAATGTTTGAGGGGCTAATGAGGGACTATATACAGGATTATGTGACAAAAAATAGTATTATAAGTGACAGCCAGCACAGTTTTACTAAGGACAGAAGCTGTCAAACCAACCTGATCTGTTTTTATGAAGAGGTGAGCAGAAGCCTAGACAGAGGGTCCGCTGTGGATATAGTGTTTTTGGACTTTGCAAAGGCATTTGACACTGTCCCTCATAGACGTCTAATGGGTAAATTAAGGAGTATAGGTTTAGAAAGTATAGTTTGTAATTGGATTGAGAATTGCTCAAGGACCGTATCCAGAGAGTTGTGGTAAATGATTCCTACTCTGAATGGTCCCTGGTTATAAGTGGAGTACCCCAGGGTTCAGTGCTGGGACCACTATTATTCAACTTATTTATGATATAGAGGATGGGATTAATAGCACTATTTCTATTTTTGCAGATGACACCAAGCTATGTAATATATTGTAGAGGAATAATTGAGGCACTCACCGGAGCTGGCAAAACAATTTCTTTATTACAAAAAGATCTCGGTCAGGATGTGGAATTGCCTACGGCTGTTTCACGTGTGTACACGCTTTCTCAAGGCCCTCCTAACGCCGATGGCTTAATGTGAACTATGCCCACAAATCGCATACATCGAGCGTTATTTTCATGTTTCTCCTGCATGTGTTGTATCAACCTAGGGCATCCCTCGCATGTGATTAGTGATCGTATATGTTCACGAAATCTTATATACATAGGTCGTATAGTTTTTCCTATATAAAATCTACCACAATTACAGATCACTGCATATACAACATATTGGGTCCTACAGGTTATTAATCCATTAATTTCAAACGTAATGCCCCCTAAATTCAGGTTCCTTATACAAGAAAAGGAAGGCAGACACAAGGAGAAGAGAACCTCCTCAATTTCTTCCTGTCACGAAGGTCTGGCTGTCCTCTAGGAATATCCGACTGAGGGTGCCATCATACAAATTTGCTCCCAGGTTCCTCTGACCCTTGGAGATCCTACAGCAGATCAACCCTGTCGCCTACAAGCTTCGGCTGCCTCCCACCCTCAAGATCTCCAACTCCTTCCATGTCTCCCTCCTGAAGCCGGTGGTTCTGAATCGCTATTCATTTTCCATAATGGCCTAGATACTGCATAAAAAAAACACTCAAACGGTAAGAAAGAAAGTGAACCACCCAATAGCAACACTGAAGTAGAAATTAGATGAAGCTAAATGAAATCTGCTAATCCTACAATAGTATATTTATTAATATTGTTACATATCGTATTATCCTTGGTGTTCTGGTGTGGCTTTATCATTATGTTCCTAGTGGTCTAGGATGGTTTACCACCAAATACATATCATCTCTGGTCGTGAAGGGTGGTGTAGAGCTTAATACACACCCCTAGTGGTCAAGGTTGGTTTAGAGCTTAAAACGGATCCCTGGTGGTCTAGGGTGGGTTAGGTTAAAGGTGTTCTCACTACAACTCATCACCCAACCACAGGAAAGGTGATAAGTGTTTGATCGCTGGGGGTCCCACTGATAAAGAGGACAAAGGTCCTAAGTCCCCTGTATGAACGAGCAGGAGGTCACATATGTGCGCTGCCACTCCATCCATTCTCTATTAGACTGCGGACGATAGATGAGTATAGCGCTCGGCTATCTGGCAGTTCCATAGAGTATAAATGTC
Source organism: Rhinoderma darwinii (assembly GCF_050947455.1). NCBI lineage: Eukaryota > Metazoa > Chordata > Amphibia > Anura > Rhinodermatidae > Rhinoderma > Rhinoderma darwinii. The sequence continues at coordinate 11,415,603 of NC_134698.1, read as the reverse complement.
CTCTTGATTGGTGGGTGTCCCAGCAGTGGCACCCAGTGATTAAACACTTATCACCTATCCTGTGGATAGGTGATATTGTGGGATAACCCATTTAATGCATGCTGTATTATACTTGGTGGTCTAGAGCTTAATACCTATCATCCCTGGTGGTTTACTGCCTTGTATATACAGTGAAGGAAATAAGTATTTGATCCCTTGCTGATTTTGTAAGTTTGCCCACTGTCAAAGACATGAACAGTCTAGAATTTTTAGGCTAGGTTAATTTTACCAGTTAGAGATAGATTATATTAAAAAAAAAAAAAAAAAAAAGAAAATCACATTGTCAAAATTCTATATATTTATTTGCATTGTGCACAGAGAAATAAGTATTTGATCCCCTACCAACCATTAAGAGTTCAGTCTCCTCCAGACCAGTTACACGCTACAAATCAACTTGGTGCCTGCAGTAAAGACAGCTCTTACATGGTCACCTGTATAAAAGACTCCTGTCCACAGACTCAATTAATCAGTCTGACTCTAACCTCTACAACATGGGCAAGACCAAAGAGCTTTCTAAGGATGTCAGGGACAAGATCATAGACCTGCACAAGGCTGGAATGGGCTACAAAACAATAAGTAAGACGCTGGGTGAGAAGGAGACAACTGTTGGTGCAATAGTAAGAAAATGGAAGACATACAAAATGACTGTCAATCGACATCGATCTGGGGCTCCATGCAAAATCTCACCTCGTGGGGTATACTTGATCCTGAGGAAGGTGAGAGCTCAGCTGAAAACTACACGGGGGGAACTTGTTAATGATCTCAAGGCAGCTGGGACCACAGTCACCAAGAAAACCATTGATAACACATTACGCCGTAATGGATTAAAATCCTGCAGTGCCCGCAAGGTCCCCCTGCTCAAGAAGGCACATGTACAGGCCCGTCTGAAGTTTGCAAATGAACATCTGGATGATTCTGAGAGTGATTGGGAGAAGGTGCTGTGGTCCATCTAACGTGTGCAAACCTCATCATCAACTACAAAAAACGTCTGACTGCTGTGCTTGCCAACAAGGGTTTTGCCACCAAGTATTAAGTATTGTTTGCCAAAGGGATCAAATACTTATTTCTCTGTGCACAATGCAAATAAATATATATAATTTTGACAATGTGATTTTCTTTTTTTTTTTTTTATATAATCTATCTCTCACTGGTAAAATTAACCTAGCCTAAAAATTCTAGACTGTTCATGTCTTTGACAGTGGGCAAACTTACAAAATCAGCAAGGGATCAAATACTTATTTCCTTCACTGTATCATCAATAGTGTTCAATGAGTATACCGATCCTAAATGCTCTGCAGAAATATAATTAATAAAAGCTTCTTATAATTGACCTTAAACTTAACCAAAACTCTTCTTTGCATATTATTAAGTTCCAATCAGAAGTCTCTTTAGTCCATTTCAATTATAAAAAATACTAAAAATATTTATCAATAATAACAATGGGTAAATAAGAATAAACAAACCGAGAAAACTATTATTGTTGAGTAACTTTACAAGTATTTAAGCAATTCCAAACACCGGAGAGAGTGAACACCAGCTTAGTAAATATGAAAGTGAATGTAAAGTAAAACTGTATAAAAGCCGACTGTGCACAAGGTGAGTGATCGAAGACAGAAGTTCAGGACATCACAACATTTCTCTAGAAATGGACGGCCAAGATAAGAGAAATAAAATCCTGAAATTTAAGGTTGAAGAGAACTGTTTGGCGGTGAATGGCTACAAGAGAGTTCTCCTGCAGTTATTTGGTTATACAGGACATGGCAAATTTTCCTTCGTCAACTCCTGTATATACACCTTAGGTGATGGAGAATTTGAAATGAAATCCAGTGCTAGTCAGTCTGATGGTGGTAACACAACGGTGAGACTCGCCTTTCCGCTGACTGAATGTGTTACTATTGTTGACAACAGAGGATTTGCAAAGATGATTGACAGTGAGACTGGAGAAATATATGCTCAGCTGGGTAAGTCCTCATTTATTGTTTAGATTCTTAGGAAAATATAAGCTAGATTGGTGCGGATTGTAGATAAAGAATAAATATGCCGATCAATCACCAGTACAAGACGTCATACACCCATGAGTCCTCAAAGAGCTTAGTTCGGTTACTTCTGTACCCTTATTGATAATACTTACAGACTAGCATAGTGCTAATTTGCTGGAGCAAATATTTGGCATTTAATGAAGTGATCGAGGTCTCCCCTACGTAATTATATGTCTATCTTGTATTGTTGGAAAAATATTTGAGGGTCTATTTAAAGGGTATACTTGTTTCAGCAAATAAAGCTTAATTATTGTAGAATGACAAGTTATGCAAATGACTGATATTCGGGCATCGATTTTTCATATCGAAAACCATGAGGAATTGATACACATATTTTAGAAATTTACATAACTTTTCCTGATAAAACCAATAAGATTTATTTAAGGACTAGATACAGGAGTACGTAACCGATAATAGGATTATACGTGACAGCCAGGACGCTTTTCAGAAAGACGGGCATCCACCTGGCAAATGAGGTTCAATGTGGATAAATGTAAATTGTTTTATCTGGGTACTAATAATCTGCATGCATCATATGTCCTAGGGGGCGTAATACTGGAAGAGTAATTTGTAAAGGATATGGGTGTACTTTTAGATCATGGACTAAACAACAGAAAACAATGTCAAGCAGCTGCTTCTAAGGTCAACAGCATAATGTTGTGTATTTAAAGAGGCGTGGACTCGTGGCACAGGGGCATAATATTACAGCTTCATAAGGGTGATATTGAGTTTAGGGTGATTTAGGGGTTTATAATTATCATTCCTGCTGTTCTAGCGTCGGACTGGGGTTCCTTGGGCCCACAAAAGGCGACAATTATGTGGCCCACCCTCCATTTATAAAAAATATGTACATGTCCACTTTTAATTTCCTTATAGTCCTTGTCGTTATCATTGTACACACAGGACATATCATAAATAAGGTCTAATAGGTAATTTGTGAATCTTCCCATATGAAATAGATCCTAGTGGCAAGTGATTGGCTCCAAAGAGCTCCAAATGGGGTTATCTTCTGCTGGAACGCTCTTCTCTGGATTGTGGATTAGTAAAATCAAAACTAAAAATGAAAAATTATTATTTTTCCAGGCAATTTTCTTCCTCTTAACCAAAAGGTGGAATGGAAAAAAGATTTTGTTGAGATAATGTCCAAAGTGGAAGATTCAGATATGACACCAAACTACTCAGACTTTATCATACCAATATTTATCTATAGGTAAGACATGTTTTGTACATAAGGAGGACAGGGAGTCATGCACTATTCTGTATAAGTTTAAAAAATATCAAATCTTGTATTGTTAAACAAAACATGTGGGATAAAATCACATAGAGGGATCCCATACAATAGAGCTATACATGGGCTACACCTAAATGATGTCTAAATTACAGAACATTTGTAAGTTCCAGATCACTAATCATATGCACAGATGGGTATAAAGTAGCTATCTAAAGAATAATGTTATAAACAAGCTTAGATATATATCAATATAGGAAAGGGGCAAAAGGGAGTCTACCGTATATGAAAGAGAAATAGTAGCCTTCCACCTCCACTATTCCAAAATGCCCTAACAAAATTGTAGAGAAAGAGTTCTAACAGTGGATGAATGTCTTAAGCAATGTAACTTACCCATGTGTGCCTAGTGATCAGTGTGCCCAGTGTAGCACCCCGACGTGCGTTTTGCTAAATCGGTTTTTCAAAGGGTGCAAAAGGGTTGAGGTGAGGTACAGTGTGTGGAATCACCTAGCCAACGTTGCATTTGCTCTGTGAGATATATGTTTATGATAGGTAAGACATGTACCCAAAAGAAGAGTTAAGCTTTTTGACAGTTGACAGGGGTTGTCCAGTTCAGAGAGCCCGTTTTTATACACCCTATTAGGGAATTCTGAGTTAATAGATGGGGGTCCTCTGTTTAGGATCCTTATCTCATGGCCAAAATGGAGAGTACTTAGATTGAGCGTCTTTCACTCTGGAGGACCTGTCCTGTATTACATTGATTTGAATGGGCACTGTGTAATACTTAGTTCTTCATGTGGTGGCGCTGTAGGGAAATTGAACACTTAGGCCTCATGCACACAACCGTAGCCATGTGCATCGCCGTGATTTTCGGGACGGCCGGCCGCGGAGTGACAGCCGCGAGCCGCACGCAAATCGCGGGCTGTGCACATGGTCGCGGCCATTATTTTCGGACCGCAGAACACGGCCGTAATAAGGCTTGCCCGCTATTTCTACGGTCCGGGCTCCGGGGCCATGCACGGAACGTGGAAACCACGGTCGTGTACATGGCTCTATAGGAATGAATGGGGCCGCAATTCTCCTGTGGATTTTTGGGGGAATTGCTGCCGCAAAAGCAGGTTCGTGTGCATGGGGCCTTACTTCCAGGTTTCAACCATAATGCTAATTTCAGAACAAAGCAGGAGGAGCCCTCACAATATATCACATCATATCATCTTTAATATCATGTATTTCTCATTTTGTTTGACTAGTGTGAACCAAGAAATATCAAACCCGGAATTATCTTATGTAATGAAATTCTGCAAGAACTGCCGAGATATGACAGGTACTTCTTACATGTACTCAGTTTCGTTATGACAGGAGTCCTATGAAAGTCCTGGCCAGAGCTTATCCCGGAGATACACAGTAGCTATGTGTTTGTGATATTTGTCCCTGGCAAATAAAGGGAAACAAGAGTCGATCAGGTTGGATATTAAATTGTCCAATCTCCAGTTTTCTCTAGAGATAAGCAGCAACAAAAGTGTGTGGCTTATCTATGGCCGCCATTGAAATAACATACACACTATCAAGCCAAACTTGCATGTATACGGGGGAGCTGAGGAACATAGATGATCTTCTTTCTCATTGCTTTTCAAATGTTGGGATATACGATGTAGAGTCAAGAGGTTAATGCCCGTTTTCCTGGTGGTCTAGAGTAGTGAACGGATTATTTTCCTGGTGGTCTAGTTTAGTGGATGGGCTTATTGCCTGGTGTCCAGCAGTGCTTTACTCATCCCCCCAGGCTCCATTAAGGTCTGCGGAGTCCTCTCGCTTTCACATTCAGCTTCCACTCCACTTCCTGCACTGATCACACAGATCAGTGCAGAAGGGAGTGCTCTGATTAAAAAGCTACACAGCTCTCTCCGAAATTGGGCAAAGCACTTGATGAGTTCTCTGTCCGATCCTGAGGGAACCTTCTGCTCATATGTCTGAACATCGCGCACTTGGTGGTAGTCAGGGAGATCCAGCAGGGACTTCATGACTCCCTACTAGAGTTTTTAGATGACTTTAGTCGTACATTTTGGATTTCTATCTAATGTAACACAGATTACTTGGTTTTCGTATTACAGGAGTATATCCCATAGTTGTTCTTACCAACAAACTGAGTAAACCTTACAGTCATGTGGAAAGATTCTTTAAAGCGGCTGGTGTGGAACAGGTGCATGCTGTTGAGAATTACACAGCACAAGACAACTTGAAGACGCGAGGCAGATGTAACGACCTGCAAAAAGTTATTGAAAATGCGTTGATGGATGCAAAATTCCGCATGGAACAGCCCAGAAACCCAGCCAGAGAAAGGATATACCGGAAAAAATTCCTGCTGAAATTCGCATATGAATTTACAGTTGCCAAAAAAGAGCAAGAAGCTACAGAAAAAGAATATGCGAGACTGAAGGAAAAATCGGCAGCAATGTGGTTTTCAAGATTTCCTGTATAAATTTTGGTCATTCTATACTTCAGCCTTATATTAATTTTATTATGCAAGCAATATGATCTGTAAGACAAATCTGCATGGCCAATTATTATAGTGAAAATTATTCTGATTAACAAAGAATTCCATATGGAGCATATGGAGCATATAATAATGTATACACTGATGTATTACTACCATCATCTGTTACTACTGGTGGTTATAATTGTTCTATAGGTACGAACTAGTCATGATGCTATTAGCATAGCTCCATACATACAGCATCCCATGGAGCATAATAGGGCTCCATGCACCTCTATAGCTGTCCTATTTGGGTTGCTTACGACAGTGTAAAAAACCTTAATCCCTGAAGTTTAAAAGAAAAAAAGAGCGATTACTCCAAGATCCTCTTTAACAATGTTCTGGTCATTTGTACCGGGTCGGGTGAGCAGGATCTTAATTTAATGATAAATGTGTTTAATAATTAATGCTAAATCAATTTGTACAATTATCTTTATATTATTGTTTGAGTGAAGATCAAATATTAAAATGTCCACAATTGTGATAAAATAAAAAAACTTTACTTAAGAATTCCTTACTCTGTCAAGTGACTGTAATGTGCAAAACCCTGCTTCTATGTCATGTATAATGACATTGCCTTTAACGCTCTCACCAGGGCCGCACCGTCCATGACGCGAGGTGGTTGAAACCAGCCGCCGCCCAGCCCTCTTGCACTATAATTGTTTTTGCGTCTATAAACGCAGATACAATTACATGCATAAGCGATGCATGGCCGGGCACTGTGCCCGGCCATTCAGCGCTTTTCAACTATGCAAGTGGCGCAATGACTTATTTGCACCGCTTGCGTCTTTGAAAGGCGCAGATTGGCAGGGCAGAATGCGCTTTTCAACGACGCAAGCGGTGCGATGACGTCATCGCGCCGCTTGCGTCATTCAGCCCCAGCAGGCCTGCCTAGAAGAGAGCAGGTCTGCATTGCCACCGGACGGCATGGCAACGGGATCAAGGTATGTAAAAAAAAAAAAATTCTAATAAAAATGTGAGTGCCATTATCTGTAGGCGCGCCGCTTGCGTCATTCAGCCCCAGCAGACCTGCCTAGAAGAGAGCAGGTCTGCATTGCCACCGGACGGCGTGGGAACGGGATCAAGGGGAGTATGTAAAAAAAATAATTTGAGTGCCATTATCTATAGGGGGGTTATCTACAGGGGGCTATATGTGGGGCACTATATACAGGGGTGGGCTACATGTGGAGCACTATCTATAGGGGATCTGTATGTAGGGCACTATCTATAGGGATGGCCTATATGTGGGGCACTATATACAGAGGGAGCTATATGTAGAGCACAATCTACAGGGGGAGCTATATGTGAGGCACTATATACAGGGGGGCTACATGTGGGGAACTATCTACAAGGGACTACATTTGGGGCACTGCCTACAGGGGGCTGTATGTGGGGCAGTATCTACAGGGGGATCTATGGGGGACACGGTCTACAGGGAGCAGTGTGTGAGAAACAGTGTATGGCACTATTATAATTAGGGACACAGTGTATGGCGATATTATATTTAGGGGCGTGTGTGGCACCATAAGAATTTTATCTGCGTTTATAGGTGCAGAAATGTTTGAAAAGCGAGAAGCTGAAGACATCTGAGCGACAAACTGCAGAAATAGGCTGTGGCTGGGAGAAGAAGTCATAGAGGTCTGGACCGGATGGAGAAGAAAAGAGAAAAAGTGGAATCTGAGACGTTAGCTGTGAGTGACAATGTAAATATTTATTCTGCCTCTACTCAGTACTGTAATCACTGTATGATCTGCAGCTAGATGATTGGTGGTATGATTTTTTTTTTTTAATGGAACAACTGCCAGCATATCCTTACCATTGTTCGGGCCATGCTGGGAGCTGTAGTTTTACGCTGTACAAACCTATACGACAGGAGTTGCACTAAATTGAGCTGTATTTGTGCTAGTGGTGTATATATGCTTGAGCTTGGTTCCGGTCCTGTATTTATGTACTGAATTTTGTTCTGGTGCTGTATTTATGTACTGAGCTTGGTTCTGGTGCTGTATTTATGTACTGTTCTGGGGATATATATATATAGATATATAGATATATATATATATATATATACTTATACACACACACACACACACTACCGTTCAAAAGTTTGGGGTCACCCAGACAATTTTGTGTTTTCCATGAAAACTCACACTTATATCTATCAAATGAGTTGTAAAACGACTGGAAAATATAGTCAAGACATTGACAAGGTTAGAAATAATGATTTTTATTTCAAATAATAATTTTCTCCTTCAAACTTTGCTTTTGTCAAAGAATGCCCCATTTGCAGCAATTACAGCAATGCAAACCTTTGGTACTCTAGCTGTTAATTTGCTGAGGTAATAGGGAGAAATTTCACCCCATGCTTCCAGAAGGCCCTCCCACAAGTTGGATTGGCTTGATGGGCACTTCTTGCGTACCATACGGTCAAGCTGCTCCCACAACAGCTCTATGGGGTTGAGATCTGGTGACTGCGCTGGCCAATCCATTACAGATAGAATACCAGCTGCCTGCTTCTTCCTAAATAGTTCTTGCATAATTTGGAGGTGTGCTTTGGGTCATTCTATACTTCAGCCTTATATTAATTTTATTATGCAAGCAATATGATCTGTAAGACAAATCTGCATGGCCAATTATTATAGTGAAAATTATTCTGATTAACAAAGAATTCCATATGGAGCATATGGAGCATATAATAATGTATACACTGATGTATTACTACCATCATCTGTTACTACTGGTGGTTATAATTGTTCTATAGGTACGAACTAGTCATGATGCTATTAGCATAGCTCCATACATACAGCATCCCATGGAGCATAATAGGGCTCCATGCACCTCTATAGCTGTCCTATTTGGGTTGCTTACGACAGTGTAAAAAACCTTAATCCCTGAAGTTTAAAAGAAAAAAAGAGCGATTACTCCAAGATCCTCTTTAACAATGTTCTGGTCATTTGTACCGGGTCGGGTGAGCAGGATCTTAATTTAATGATAAATGTGTTTAATAATTAATGCTAAATCAATTTGTACAATTATCTTTATATTATTGTTTGAGTGAAGATCAAATATTAAAATGTCCACAATTGTGATAAAATAAAAAAACTTTACTTAAGAATTCCTTACTCTGTCAAGTGACTGTAATGTGCAAAACCCTGCTTCTATGTCATGTATAATGACATTGCCTTTAACGCTCTCACCAGGGCCGCACCGTCCATGACGCGAGGTGGTTGAAACCAGCCGCCGCCCAGCCCTCTTGCACTATAATTGTTTTTGCGTCTATAAACGCAGATACAATTACATGCATAAGCGATGCATGGCCGGGCACTGTGCCCGGCCATTCAGCGCTTTTCAACTATGCAAGTGGCGCAATGACTTATTTGCACCGCTTGCGTCTTTGAAAGGCGCAGATTGGCAGGGCAGAATGCGCTTTTCAACGACGCAAGCGGTGCGATGACGTCATCGCGCCGCTTGCGTCATTCAGCCCCAGCAGGCCTGCCTAGAAGAGAGCAGGTCTGCATTGCCACCGGACGGCATGGCAACGGGATCAAGGTATGTAAAAAAAAAAAAATTCTAATAAAAATGTGAGTGCCATTATCTGTAGGCGCGCCGCTTGCGTCATTCAGCCCCAGCAGACCTGCCTAGAAGAGAGCAGGTCTGCATTGCCACCGGACGGCGTGGGAACGGGATCAAGGGGAGTATGTAAAAAAAATAATTTGAGTGCCATTATCTATAGGGGGGTTATCTACAGGGGGCTATATGTGGGGCACTATATACAGGGGTGGGCTACATGTGGAGCACTATCTATAGGGGATCTGTATGTAGGGCACTATCTATAGGGATGGCCTATATGTGGGGCACTATATACAGAGGGAGCTATATGTAGAGCACAATCTACAGGGGGAGCTATATGTGAGGCACTATATACAGGGGGGCTACATGTGGGGAACTATCTACAAGGGACTACATTTGGGGCACTGCCTACAGGGGGCTGTATGTGGGGCAGTATCTACAGGGGGATCTATGGGGGACACGGTCTACAGGGAGCAGTGTGTGAGAAACAGTGTATGGCACTATTATAATTAGGGACACAGTGTATGGCGATATTATATTTAGGGGCGTGTGTGGCACCATAAGAATTTTATCTGCGTTTATAGGTGCAGAAATGTTTGAAAAGCGAGAAGCTGAAGACATCTGAGCGACAAACTGCAGAAATAGGCTGTGGCTGGGAGAAGAAGTCATAGAGGTCTGGACCGGATGGAGAAGAAAAGAGAAAAAGTGGAATCTGAGACGTTAGCTGTGAGTGACAATGTAAATATTTATTCTGCCTCTACTCAGTACTGTAATCACTGTATGATCTGCAGCTAGATGATTGGTGGTATGATTTTTTTTTTTTAATGGAACAACTGCCAGCATATCCTTACCATTGTTCGGGCCATGCTGGGAGCTGTAGTTTTACGCTGTACAAACCTATACGACAGGAGTTGCACTAAATTGAGCTGTATTTGTGCTAGTGGTGTATATATGCTTGAGCTTGGTTCCGGTCCTGTATTTATGTACTGAATTTTGTTCTGGTGCTGTATTTATGTACTGAGCTTGGTTCTGGTGCTGTATTTATGTACTGTTCTGGGGATATATATATATAGATATATAGATATATATATATATATACTTATACACACACACACACACACTACCGTTCAAAAGTTTGGGGTCACCCAGACAATTTTGTGTTTTCCATGAAAACTCACACTTATATCTATCAAATGAGTTGTAAAACGACTGGAAAATATAGTCAAGACATTGACAAGGTTAGAAATAATGATTTTTATTTCAAATAATAATTTTCTCCTTCAAACTTTGCTTTTGTCAAAGAATGCCCCATTTGCAGCAATTACAGCAATGCAAACCTTTGGTACTCTAGCTGTTAATTTGCTGAGGTAATAGGGAGAAATTTCACCCCATGCTTCCAGAAGGCCCTCCCACAAGTTGGATTGGCTTGATGGGCACTTCTTGCGTACCATACGGTCAAGCTGCTCCCACAACAGCTCTATGGGGTTGAGATCTGGTGACTGCGCTGGCCAATCCATTACAGATAGAATACCAGCTGCCTGCTTCTTCCTAAATAGTTCTTGCATAATTTGGAGGTGTGCTTTGGGTCATTGTTCTGTTGTAGGATAAAATTGGCTCCAATCAAGCGCTGTCCACAGGGTATGGCATGGCGTTGCAAAATGGAGTGATAGCCTTCCTTATTCAAAATCCCTTTTACCTTGTACAAATCTCCCACTTTACCAGCACCAAAGCAACCCCAGACCATCACATTACCTCCACCATGCTTGACAGATGGCGTCAGGCACTCTTCCAGCATCTCTTCAGTTGTTCTGTGTCTCACAAATGTTCTTCTGTGTTATCCAAACACCTCAAACTTCGATTCGTCTGTCCATAACACTTTTTTCCAATCTTCCTCTGTCCAATGTCTGTGTGCTTTTGCCCATATTAATCTTTTCTTTTTATTAGCCAGTCTCAGATATGGCTTTTTCTTTGCCACGCTGCCCTGAAGGCCAGCATCCCGGAGTCGCCTCTTCACTGTAGACGTGACACTGGGGTTTTGCGGGTACTATTTAATGAAGCTGCCAGTTGAGGACCTGTGAGGCGTCTATTTCTCAAACTAGAGACTCTAATGTACTTGTCTTGTTGCTCAGTTGTGCAGCGGGGCCTCCCACTTCTCTTTCTACTCTGGTTAGAGCCTGTTTGTGCTGTCCTCTGAAGGGAGTAGTACACACCGTTGTAGGAAATCTTCAGTTTCTTGGCAATTTCTCGCATGGAATAGCCTTCATTTCTAAGAACAAGAATAGACTGTCGAGTTTCACATGAAAGCTCTCTTTTTCTAGCCATTTTGAGCGTTTAATCGAACACACAAATGTAATGCTCCAGATTCTCAACTAGCTCAAAGGAAGGTCCGTTTTATAGCTCCTCTAAACAGCAAAACTGTTTACAGCGGTGCTAACATAATTGCACTACGGTTTTCAAGTGTTTTCTAATCATCCATTAGCCTTCTAACACAGTTAGCAAACACAATGTACCATTAGAACACTGGAGTGATGGTTGCTGGAAATGGGCCTCTATGCACCTTTGTAGATATTGCATTAAAAACCAGACGTTTGCAGCTAGAATAGTCATTTAGCACATTAACAATGTATAGAGTGTATTTCTGATTCATTTAATGTTATCTTCATTTAAAAAAAACTGTGCTTTTCTTGCAAAAATAAGGAAATTTCTAAGTGACCCTAAACTTTTGAACGGTAGTGTACCTTAAAAATCAAACGATCAATATTGGAACAAGCTTTACATGTGCCATATGGGAAACATCCCCATTTGGGTCCTTTAGTACCCCATACATAAGGTGTATCAAGTATATAGTGACTATGGACCGTTTTTCGGGCCATAAACGTCCCTAAAAATGGTAGAAAAGTCGGAAGCAGACCGCCTAACATCTGATCATTGATTTAAATGGGAAAAACGGAGTTCCGTTCCCACAGAGTGTTTTTTACGTGGCCGTTTTTAAAAACGGGCATGTAAAAAAAACACCTCGGAAAAATGGCATGTCACTTCTTGAGCCACATGGTGCAGATCACAAGATATAAAGAAAATAGCAGCAGGTGATAAATGCTCACCTATTCCAGTTGTGCAACGGCAGGTAAAAATAGGAAGGGAAGATGGGATGGAGCTGCTGCTAGGTTCAGGAACCAGTCCACTATAGTAGGAGATAAGGGAGCGAAAAAAAAGAGAGCCAAGGTGTAGCGCTGCTACCATCAAGAAGGGACCATATAGATAAAGCCTTGAACTTGCACTTTGTATAGGCTACGCGTTTCAACGCCAAACAGGCATCTTCATCAGGCCAGGAAAGAAAGGGAAACAAAATAACTGGCTTATATAGTGATTGAAAGCATTGCTTTGAAATGAAAATGTTTTACATTGATCTGACCCTTTATTACATCACAGAGGCTCTCTGACCCGTTTGGCTTTTTTTTTTTTTTTCATTTCAAAGCAATGCTGTGAATCACTATATAAGCCAGTTATTTTGTTTCCCTTTCTGACCTGGCCTGATGAAGACACCTGTTTGGCGTTGAAACGCGTAGCCTATACAAATAAAGCCTTGAACTTAACTATTTATATGGTCCCTTCTTGATGGTAGCAGCGCTACACCTTGGCTCTCTTTTTTCGCTACCTTATCTCCTCTTCTTATAATAAATATCTTAATGCTTGATATTCCCCACAAGTGATGTTCAGTCTGCGACCACTTTGCCTGGGGTGACAGCGGCTTGTCCTTCCAAATAGCGCTACGCCGTTTTGCCACACGGAGGTGGGTGACGCCCCCTTCACGGTTTATGGTAGCGTCGCGGGCCTCTCCCCCTCACACTGGTCTGACGTAACGGTGATTTGCTAATTCCATCTTGGTCGGACATCTGCGCATGCGCCAGCAGTTCGCTCACGGTCATGTGATCGCAGGGGGAACTTTGTTTTGACACCACGCAGATGGGAGGACACCAAGGTTGGTGCCCAGGCAACCAATCACATGACAGCATCAGGTGTTGAGATTCAATTAAGGAGGGACATAACGTGCAGGTCTTAAGACATCTCGATTGGCTGCCTGTCTATTGATTAACTCCCTGCCCTCTCCCTTCAATCTCGCCCTCTGAGGAATACCATTGAGAAACGCGCGTCGAGGCGGCTGGAAACACTCTCGAAAGTCTTACAGCTAGGTGAGCCCCTATAGCTTCTTATATACTATTGTTGTTTACCTTGTTTCTTTGGCATCCTTCTTCGTTATTCCTACATTGTAGTGTGCAAACGAAGGAGTCCTTTTGTTAGGATCCACATATACATGAATCACATAGTATATCATATGCATTGTAATCACTTCTATAGTTCATGTATTACATATTATTAAAGCTCCAGATATATCTATACATTCATATACTAGCTGTATGATCCATCTTCTATCTCATGTTTACCAGCTTTACATTGTTTCTATTTTTATATTTTTCTCTGCATTTTAATCGAATACATATTTAACAAAAGGTTTCTTTTATATTTACTACACATTTGTCATTTTGGTTTATATAACTCCGTGCAGGTCGATTTTGAGTCTAAAGTTTTGACTATTGAAGACACAATAGACTAATAGGTGCAGTGATACAGATGTGGGCCGTGCGATACAAAGCCTGGAAGTGTGATTATAATGACTCAATAAAAAAAAGTAGTGCCGTGGATTTTCCACTCTCTGACTACATGACTAATTTAATGATTATCTTTACCAAATAACGATTATTTAATGGTTCACCCATAATAAAGTGCTGCGACCATTTCCTGACACTGATACAGTGTGTATGTGTATGTTTTTTCTGAACTATGATTATAGAATTATATAACGTGCAACTTCCAATCTCATGAGTTAGAATACAGGCTGCCATAAACAGCACCCGCAAGATAGGTTTATGCAAAGTAGCTCCAGAGAGCAGCTGTTGGGGCGAGTTCGCACGTAGCATAAATACTGCGGAAAATCCTCAGCATAATATAGTAGCAGCAAAGTGGATGAGATTTCCACAAATCTTATCCACCAGCTGCGTGAACGCGGAGCGGAAAAAACGCTCAGAAATTGACCTTCAGTGCGTTTTTTTTATTCGGCAGCATGTCGATTGTATTTGCGTGAACGCTGCTTATTTGTTGCGGGTTTTCCCCCATTGAATTCAATGGGGAGGTAAAACCCGCAACAAAAAGCAGTTGTTGCGTTTTTGTGCGGCGGAAAAGCAGCGATTCTGCCGCAAAAAAACGCAACTAAGAATAAAAAAATCTTATACTTACCCTGAATTCTGTGTTTCTTCATCCAGGCCGGCCTCCAGGGCTGATGTTTCATCCCATGTGACCTCTGCAGCCAATCACAGGCTGCAGCGGTCACATGGGATGAAACATCATCACAGGGCTGCAGTACGTCAGGACGTCGGAGGGACGCGTCGCCATGGTAAGTATCCAGCTGAAAAAAACTGCACCGCAATATGGTGCGGGTTTTCGGCAGGAATTCCCTGTGGCGCATACGCTGTGAGCTTTTACGCAGTGTATCCGCCCTGTAGGAACATACTCGTAGAGCTCATTCACACGAGTGTGAATCTCGTCCGTGTGACGGCCGTTAAAATAAAGACCGTCACACGGACCCATGCATTTCAACGGGGCCGATCACACGACCATTGTTTCATGTCCTATTTTCCTGCGTGTCACGCATCCCCCCATAGATTGTAGTCTGTGGAGGATCCGTGACAAAGCGTCCAGGATGGGTCCACCTCAGACGTGGAAAACTGCAGTTTTTCACGTCCAAGTTGGGCTACGTTCATGTGAATGTAGCCTTAGACTCATTGACAATAGCGTAAATTGATCTTTATGACTCACAGCAATGTTGGTAGTCAACAGTCTACACTCTGTGAGAAGCATATAAGGATAATGTCACATATAATGGGGCATGTCATTATTATTTTTATTGTTGTCACAGATTCACAGGGAGTCCATGTGAAAAAAAACCTCTACCCCCCGTGCAAAATCGGAGGCACAGTCTGGTCCTCATTCAGAGCAATGTATCAGAATTGTAGCTGAAGGGGCTACATCCCCATTCATTTTAGGTTTCTGGGGTGGACTGACTCATCGACACGTATATATATCAACCATGCTATTTGCAGGAAAGCACCTCGGGACACCCCTCTATGAGCCAAAATGGAGACACTAACAAGCAATGTCTCTCGCTCTTGTGGGTCAGGTCCGTCCATGCATTGTAATGTAATACCACGTTTCCCCTGTAGTGGCCGCTGCAGGGAAAATTAGCAGATGCTGCTCAGCAGTCCCAGAGAAATTAATGGAGCGGTGGTCAAGCATGCATACTACCGCTCCATTCCAATGGCGCTACCAGGAACAGCAAGGTAAGCCCGTTTCCGTGATTGGTGGGGGTTCCAACGGTCGGACACCCACCGATCAGATATTTATCACCTATCCTGTGGATAGGTGAATAATGATTATGGGAAAACCCCTTTAAGATTAAACTATAGGTACAGTATATTGCCCTAGGTCACCACCATTAACCCCTTCACCATTCTAAACCATTTAATTATAATATATATCGTTCACTACCAAACCACCCTAAACCTCCAGGAATATTAGATATTAACTCAACCATCCTAGACCACCATGGATACTAAATATCAATATTTACTCCTACTTTACCCTAGAAGACCAGAGATACTAGTTATTGACCACTAAACTACTTTAGACACCCCCAGGAGTATTGTGGGAATACTATCACAAACCCCCTTAAAGGGAACCTGTCCCCAGCATTTCACCTATTAAACTCTACTCACCCCTCGCTGGCCGCGGCTGTCAAAAGTTAATTGCCATTATCCCCTCTCCTAAACTACTCCTCCAACCGTAAATAACGGTCTGCAAACATTTTGCGTCTTTTATGGTAATAATACTAGTCTTGTTCGTTCCTCTTCTTATGCCCGTCCACCGTCAAACACTGGCCCGCCCTGAATGCGCAAATCTCATCTGAGAAAGCGCACTTGCACCAGTCATGTATGGTCCAACACCCTTCCCTGCTTTGTCCAGGCCTCAAATCTAGTTACTGCGCCGGCGCCGCTATTGTGTTCCGTTGTGCGCACGTACTAGAACAGGGCATCGATGCACATTTCGTGTGCTGTGGGAGGAGCTGTCAATCTAAAGTAAGGAGGCGGGGTAAACTCGGAAAGGCTTGAGGAGTGAAGATATGACTCTTTTCAAAAGAAGGTATGACTCTTTTATGCTCATTAGCATACGGCACAGGAACACTAAAAAACTGAATACTAGGCGGTACAGATACTACTTAGAAGATAATTATAGGTTACATAAAAATAATTTTTCATCCGCTTCCACCGGGTACTGCTGGTTTAATAGGTGGAAGTGGATTAGGAACAGGATTCGTGTGGACATGTACTATTGACAAAGGGAACGGTAATGCCCACTTGTCAATTTATTCATACATTTCCGAAAGGAACGACAGAGGAACAGCGCAACGTAGCGTTCTAAGGAACAACGCTCCAGCATTATTTTCTGGGGAATGTAGGAAAACAGAACGGTCCTCTAACCGGTTGACCAGTGCCCACTGTATATGTACAGTGCGGGTTTAAAGTGGTTTTCCCATGAGACATTTATGACATAGCCACAGGATGTCATAAATGTCAGATAGATGCGAGTCCCACCCCTATCTCCAGAACAGGGCCCCCTAAACCCCGTTCAGCTGCTCTGTGTTGCGGCTGAAGGTGAATTCCGACCATGAAAAAAGGTTATATGGTCGGGAGTTATGAAAACAGCGCAGCTCCGAGCTATGCTGTTTCCATAAGTTCCATAGAACTGATTGGTAGTTACGGAAACAGCGTAGCTCGCATGCTACACCACTTGGGTAACGGACATTCATACTATGGGCGTTACGGAAACAGCGTAGCTCAGCCAACTCCCAACCATATAACTGGGAAGTGGCCGGGAGGCAGCGATAGTAGACAAAGCTAGAACGGGGTTTAGATGCCCGGTTCTAGGGATAGCCGCGGGTCCCAGAAGTGGTCACATGATCACCGGAATGCCTGTAGGAGGAGCCTGCTCAGACCCAGCATAGCTCTTCAGTGACAATAGTCACTAGAACAGGGCTGATTTCCCTGCGGTGCAGCACCACTTACAGTGGAAAAATATAGTGGAAATAAACATAAAATGATATAATAAAGTCCCCCAAAGGACATTTGAGGACAGACCATAATAACAAAAATCTAAAAAAAAAAAAGAATTAAAAATTACACATAAAATATACCCCCAAGCCAATCATTGTCATTAGTAACGCTAACCGTGACCCAATTACCCTAAAATAGACATGTAATATATCAAAATTTACAGTAGAAAATGACTATCACAAATAAAAAGTCTATTTTAGAGTTACGCTATATTACCAAAATAAATAGCTAAAATGTAAAAAAGCTGATTCTTTTAACATTTTTTTTATTTATTTTTTTTAACTATGAGCCTAAAACTGCTCAAAAAGCAAAAATGTGTATAGAAATAATAACTAAACCTCCATTGATCACAAAAAAAAACCAAAACATTGCAAAAATCACGTTGCTGCCCCAACAAATAACAACGTTCTAGACATTTAACTAACGCGTGATAAAAATGGCTCAACAGTGCCCGGTGCTGAACCAGTTAAATTACTTAACCTGGAATCTTGGATCGCAGAACTGAGAGATGACATGAAGGAAACTTGTAAAACCGCTTCTCTAAACTGGTTCCAATGACAGCTCCGTTTCAAACCTTAACTACTTCCGGGCATTGATAGAGATTATGGTTTTGATCTACAACTTTCTCTTGCATAATTGTCCAAAGTGAAACTACACGTCTACCATCACCAAGGCGGCTTTCAGACGGACGTAATACGGCCACAACACAGTTCTACTGAATCGGACTTCTCACCATAAGGTTCAATGTGATCAAAGTCCAGCAAAACCGCGGGAGGTCCAGGTGTTGCGTCTGGAATCCGAAAGACTAAAATGAACCTAAGATTCTAGGAGAGACGTGATCTTGCTAGGGAAATGTATTCTTCGTCGACAACGGCATAAGTTAAAATAAAAAATCGCCGATGGATCTTGATCTGGATTGCCTTGATCTGTGGCCGCGTCTGCGCTCCTATTGATGGGATACAGATCTGACTTTCCAAGGAGTCAAAATATTTTACAGAGCAGATCAACCTTCCCACTGAGGAGGGTAGGGGGGGGGGGGCCCTGTTTTGTTAAATTTTAGGGAGATTTATATTTTTATTTTATGACCTTTGTGTTGATATCTATAATTTTGAATAATGACAGAATAAACTATTTAAAGGGGAAATAAATAAAAAAACTTTCCACAGATGTCGGTCTTCGGTCGCCATCTGTCAGACTCATTTATGTCATGAAAAATTGGCGAGTCAGAAAAAAATGGTCTAAATCGCCGGGTTCACTAAAATTGCCTCTCCTGAAATCAGCACTTGGAGATGCCAACTCATTGCCAGTCTGATTCTGATGGCAATGCTGTGCCCCTGCCACTCCGATTAAGAGCAGTAGATAATTGATGCAGATCAGTGAGATTGATCCACATAATCCCCTATGAGATGCTTATAAAATAGATGATTTCCCAAGCCATAACACAAGGCTCTGTTCACATCTGCATTTTGCTCTTCCCTCGAGGCTTATGAAACTTTTGACAGCAAGAGTTGCGCAGCACGCAACCCTATTCTTGCTGTCAAAAGTGACGGAAACCTCAACGATCCCCCATTATAAGTCAATAGGGGTCCATTCGATGGCGTTCAGATCCGTCGTATGACGCATCCAGAAGTCAGAACGCCTAAGGCTCTGTTCACACAGCGTTTGAGGCTTCTGTCCGCGACAAACATCTAGAGGTTTTCCCAACATATTCCCTCAGATGGAAGATTGTGACCTATGCCACTGTATAGTGTAGCCTACTTTGCTATGTGAACAGAGCCTGAGTGTTTAAAGGAACACTCCAGATAAATCCTACATTGTATTATGTCTTGTATAGATCCTGTGGAGTCCATACATGACACAGGGATTTTTTTTTTTGTGTTCTTTGACTTCCTGTGTCATGCTCCGCCCCCTTAGGTGCTACATTAGACATAACACCATGCGTTTGGTTGGACTATTTTTTTTAAAAAAAGAATCCACATTTGGTAAACACAGCAGTAAAGCGTCTACATAAACTTTGGAAGTTCCCCCTTAAATATAAAGAAATAAAATCGAACAAGAGAAAAAGTCCTTTAAATGTATCTACATTTTACGAGTATATTCCATGCACAAGTGAGTAGAAGAAGCACATACAAAATAATAGTACGACATATATATTTCCAATAATAGTTTTACAAGCTGTAAACCATGAAAAAAAAAAGCTGTGCACTAAAACAGGGAAACGTTGCAGCTTAAATATTCAGTTAAAACCTCAGGATTTATAATAAGTACTGAAAATACACAAAAAATATGCAAGTACAAAACGGCATGCAAAATACATGATCATCTACACTACACACAAGTTATTGACGGCAAAGTCAAAACATAATATATAAAAAAAAAAATTCCAGCCAATTCTCTCCTTATAATCACAATATTCTAGAACTTTCTCTTCATTTTATAGCTATATCATAAAATTGCTTAAAACGTCATTTCCCCTATAGGAACGAGTCAGCGTTATTTTATATGGGGATTTAAGGTGAAGCTCCATCTTATCTGCCATTTCAACGGACGCTAGGGTGATTTGCATTATGGGTAATTTCCGAACATTCGTGTATTTGGGTAATGGGGGGAGTCAAGCTCCCCAAAGTTGCTCCAATATTATGTGAATGGGGAGAGGGGTGGTCGAATTAACCCCAACCGGTGGCCATCACAACAGCTCCTCTTCTCCATTCACGGGGTACAATAATGACAACATTTGATTTTCCCAAATCTCCCGTTACCTCAATGAAGCGGATTTCTCAATAGGGGACAGCTCATAATGCAATTCCCTAATATATTTAAAGAGGACCTGTCACCTATCCTGACATGGCTGCCTTGGTTAATACTTGTAGTCACCATAAAATATTCAGTCTGGAGTAAAGGAGTATATATTTTTTTTAAAACTCTGTGTTGTGCCGTTCCTCTGTTATTCTTCCTACAAAAATAAATACATATATATATATATATATAATATACATTGACAGCTGGGTGTTACCAGTTGGGGGTGTGTCCCTACAGTCTGACACTGTCCAATCAGTGCTCACTGTCTCAGACTGTGTAGGGACACGCCCCTTTGACAAGGGAAATGGTACCACCCAGTTGTCAATTTATTCATAAATTTCAAGGAGGAATAACAGAGGAACGGCAAAAAAAAAAAAAAGTTGCTCCAGAATTGATATTTTACGAGGAACACAAATATTAACCAAAAGAGACGTGTCAGGATTACGGACAGGTCCTCTTTAAGTGGTGAAAAAGGTAGAGCTTCACTTAAATCGTTCCCCCTCCTAGTTTGCTTTACTACATATTTCCTATATACTGTACAATATACCCATTGACTAAGCCTCCCACCCATTGTTCAGCAGAAGCGTTGCGAATCGGAGGTGAGCACAGCACGCTGTGACCACTCGGCTCAAGGAACCACATCGACTCGCTATTAATTTGCTTGCTACATAATACACAAGACAAAGGGCTGGTGTAAGTAAACAGCGATGGACTTGATGCATCAGGCCTCTTACCCCACGGGTCCCTTGTTTTTGAGATCAGGCCGATAGCTCCCAATCCTTGTGGGGTCACCCTAAAAATAAGAGGGATCTGGCCAATCAACCCAGTGTTGGTACACATGATTTTACGCACTCCATACCTAAATATATCTTCAGCATGGATAATGGCTGCCAGGGGTGTTGTTATGGCACATACAAGCAGCCGCCCAGCTACGAATGCCGAATCCTCTTCTTCACTAAACTATTATCCCTACATTCGTTTTTCAATCTATCCCCCATTCACGACGGAACGGATGATGAGTGACGTTACTTTAGCATAAGTAGGAGTCCAGTAGAAATGAAGAGGATCGGTCGTTGGAAACTACAACTACCACAATGCACCTTACCTCCGAAGATGGTGGGAAATGATTTGGTCATCTGAGGGCTGGGAAATAGTCTCCCCAGTCATCAAGTTTTCCAGCTTAATCATGGCGTCATTAAAAGTTCTGCAACTTAACCTTTAAGTTTCAATTCATCAATTGCTTCTTTCTGTCAGTGAATGGAAACCGGTCCTGATTATCCAGCTGACACCGTGTCTCCGAGTCCTCTCTTATAACAAGCTGTGCAGCTCCGTCAGTTGGACATCATCAGGCCGGGATTACAACCTCTGGATGTAAACAATAGATGCTTCCGTTCACTGAAAGCAGAGTCCTTGAAAACGATGAGGACTGGACACACGAAGTACATTAGAAAGTCGTCGAGCCCTTCATTATACACTGATCAATCTACACAGTTATATTTACAACACTAACGGTTTCATGCTTGACCTTCTGTATGTAGTAAAGCAAACTGATCCTAGCTGACGGCAATAATACATCCTATGGACAAAAACGGAGCATAACAAACCTCCCCTGGCTTGTCTAACTATACGGTTAATCGATATCCACTTTTTTTTCAAGCCGAGATATCGAATTTACACCGTATTTGCTCCATACCGCGCAGTGATACAAATGTGCCGTGAGTGTATGAGCACAGCCCATACCGTATATTCTTCACATTATGTTCTATTTACAATGAAAGTGCCTTATTGTAGCCCATTATGTCAATTCCTCCATCGCGTGATTATGAAAAGAACCCCCCGCCCCCCCCCCAAAAAAAAACAAACAATACCACAGGAAATTGCCATCTGCATAGCGGAAATCTACAGTGAGGGCAGCACGGAGGTGTGTGGTTAAATTTACAAATAAATAATTGAGCGAGGGAAGGAGCTGGATACAGACCAGCACAGGAAAGGAAATACAAAACGGTTCCGGTAAGAAACAGAGGGGTTCGCTAACAGAATGGAGAAGCTGTGGGGTCGAAGGTTTTGAAAACGTCTTTTAGAGGCTTGTCGTCGTCCGCACCCTCGGTAGCGGTAGTGTCTTGGGCTTGGCTAACAGGAGCGGCTTGTTTGATCTGCCTTGGATCACTGTATTGAGGTCGTATGAGTCCCGCCAACGCGGAGATGGGAAGGTTGTGAACGGCTGGTGGGGGGCATGCTGGCGCCGTTGTGGTATTATTTGCGTCCTCCTTTTTGTCAGCAGGACAGTCTATTTTATCCTCGGTGACCTCCTGTCTCGTGACCGTCGTTCCTCCGGTGGGCGGCTGCGTCTCCTCCGCCTCACTTTTGCGCGGCTTGTTTGAATCGACCGTCTTTTTTTGATGATCTCCGTTTTCTCCTACAGGAAGCGGAACGGTATCTGCCGAGGTCGTGGCGCCGTCTCGTTGACTGTATAGACTGATATTTTTCAGTATAGACCCAGGACTACTCAATCTGCTACCCGATGGGGACAGTTTTGGAGCATACGATGAAAGGAGGT
The DNA here is from genome assembly GCF_050947455.1 of Rhinoderma darwinii. Classification (NCBI taxonomy): domain Eukaryota; kingdom Metazoa; phylum Chordata; class Amphibia; order Anura; family Rhinodermatidae; genus Rhinoderma; species Rhinoderma darwinii. Next base: position 11,392,622 of record NC_134698.1, on the reverse strand, counting down.
CTTGGACGGGTTTAATGGATGTTGGCGGAGAACCTATTGATGATCTTGCAGCCAAGCGAGGATCAACTTTAAGCGTCAATGACTCTTTCGCTGCGCCGTGTTGGCTGTCGGAGCTGGGGGATCGATGAAGTCTGGACTGAAGGCTTTTTTTGAGACGAGGATCGTTCATTTTGTTAACATGTGAATCTGCTGGTTCCACGTAGTTGCCTTTAGCTGCGATGATCACTGGTTTCGCTTTTTGTTCCAGTCTGGGATCCATTCTTTCCAGTCTCGGGTCAGAGCCTGGCTGATGCAGGTCAGT